>NC_042977.1:21141057-21217284 GCF_901001165.1 Salmo trutta
TAACACTTGAATCTGAATATTGGTTTGTGGTTTCGACATCATTTATCACACTTGAGGGTTCGAGAACATAAACTGCTAGCTAATTCCTCTCTCTGTATGCCGGCATGTATTTAATTAACATGATTTACTTCTGATTGAGCAGCACACTCTTTTTTTCAGTTTCATAGCTACCTACCTGTTTTGGTTTGGTTCTTCCTTCTGTTATGTTGCCAGCTAATTAGCGGTTGCCAGTGTCATTTTTGTGATGTTGCAGCTAGTAATATGAGCCCAGTTGCATAGTCACAAAAGTGATCATTGGAAACTGTGACTCTGCAACCAGGGGCCTTGCGGAACCCCCCTCCTCCTCCTACCCCTCTCCTCTCTCTCCTCAGCCTCTCCTCTCTCTAACGACCTCTCACCTTTTGCTTGCTCATGATTTGCTTGACTTCCTCTGACTGATACTCTCTATAAGCTTAACTTCTCTAAGGATCGACTCCCTCCTTTGAATTCCCCCACTACTCCCCCAACCAACCCCCCATTTGGTGATCTGCTGTTGTCCTATGGTAACTTGGTTCATGGTGGGATCTGTGGGATCGGGACTTCTGAATTGTGAAAAGAATTGGTTTGTTGCGTAACATTTTCTGTCAATTTACTTTTGATCGATGAAGGAATACTATTCATTTAAATCCAATTTATTAAAGAGATTATCATTGGGGATTATAGCGAGAGCATGAAACAAATCCTCGGCTTAAGTACTCAGTTTCCTGCCCCATGTAAATGTATAAGTACTGTAGTATACATACAGATGGAAGTTGAATTCTTATTTAGTTCTATATGTTTCAGTAAGCTCATTAGCCTACTTAGTGTACTTTTAAGGGAGTAAGTGACCCCCTAAACCCCACCACCGCTACCCCTTTAACATTGTAGTTCTTGCGCTCCATGATCAAAAGATCTGGTCCAGCATAATTCACCCCCACAACAACAGCTAGTTAACAATGTGAGGGCTGCTGTACGGTGCTGCTGGCAGGAGTGTGTCTCGTCTCGCCACTGTGTAATGTCTTTAATTGTACAAGGTTAATGCACGGCGGTCACAGGGCCTGAGTCTCAAATGGCACCCTATTCCCTATATAGTGCACTACATTTGATCAGAGCCCTGGTCAAAATTAGTGCACTAAATAGGGAATAGGCTGCCATTTGGGATGTAGACAGGCATTTTACCCAGCAGCCATCACACCTCATTACCACAATCCAATATATCACCACTGCAATGGCATATCTTCATTAAGTCAGTCTATTAATTATGATTGTGAAATGTGGATTTATTATTTAAATGTCTTTGATTGACAGGGGATGTATCTTTCCTCCATAGTATCATTATAATATTTTACCTTGATGTAGACTTGTTCTTGATATACAGAAATGCATTTCTATCGGGTCATTATTCATTTGAGAAGTGTTGCCCAGTTAAAACCAAGCCTAAATGAGAGTAACATTGGTTCAATCACTGGGTGTGCTCTTTTATGTTATATTTAATAGAATTTTGATGTTGGGATTTAATGTTTATAATGCTTTATGTCTGTCTGTTCTGTTGCAGAAAGGTTAACAAGTGCTACCGGGGAAGGTCTTGTCCTATAATAGTCCACTGCAGGCAAGTATAAACAGTATTGTACCTCAGTAGAGGTAAATGATGGAACACATTATACCGTGTGTCTGTACTGGGCCTGACATCTATGAGTATTGCTCCGTCTCTCTGAGTCATATGGCTTGAATAGATGTGCAAAGATCTGAATCACTGTGTTTTCCTTTTATACTGTGTAGGGTAGCCTAGTGGTTAGAGCTTTGGACCAGTAACCGTAAGGTTGCAAGTTTGAATCCCCGAGCTGACAAGGTACAAATCTGTCGTTCTGCCCCTGAACAAGGCAGTTAACCCACTGTTCCTAGGCCGTCATTGAAAATAAGAATTTGTTCTTAACTGACTTGCCTAGTTAAATAAAGGTAAAATAAAAATATAAATAAATATACACTCCTATCCACAGTTCCCAAATATATATCAAACCTGTAATATAGTTTAGAGTTTACAGCTTGTGTTTTCAGTTTTCAAATAATCATTAGCACAAGCAACACAATTTGAATAGCTAGAGCCTTTTACAATACATAGATGCACCTTGCAGACAGATCACAAGGCTCTCTCCTTCTCTCTCTCTGCTCAGCTCTGACAGACCAGCCAGGCCAGGCTAGGCAGGCAGACTTCTTAAGACGTGTTTTTTGTGTTGCGAGGCTGTTTGTCCCCAGCATTATCTTTGATCAGTCCATAATGACTTGTGCTAGACGTTGCTAGGTGTAGGTACATACTGCAGACCTCAGATCATAGACATAGATAGCAGCATCCCCCTTGAGTTCCTGTCTGTGTCCCAAATGGCAACCTAGTCCCTATATAGTGGCCCTACCGGGCCCTGGTCAAAGGTAGTGCACTACAAAGAGAATAGGGTGCCATTTGGGATGCACATCCTGTATACTGCAGTGGGATTGTGTTCAATTATCACTGCCCAGTGTGTTCAGCTACACAACAGACTGTGTGAGTATGTACACACACCACTCGTGTTTTTTTTTTTAGGGGTTTTGGTTTTATTTTCACAGAGCCAACACCAGTTGAAGTAGAAGATTTAGAAATGGAAAGACATAAGTGAAATGCATAGTGTAAATATTATCTCTCTATTCAACAGACAACATCGATCTCTATACTGAGTGTTTTAGTTTTTCACCAGCAACGTGAAGAAAAGGAATGCATAATATTTCAGCTTTGCCACTTTTGAGGACGGTTCATTTTTTCCTGTTATTATATTTAATCTCCAAAACAACCGTTTTATTCCAAAATGATCATGATTTGATGTTGTTCAGCCCCTTCATAAAACATGCAGAGTATTAAACTGTCCTCTATACTGTAACCTGTTATAAGTGCATGGAAGCAGGGCACGCTTTTTGGAAGTGAAACAATATCAAACAAATAATATCAGCATTCAAAATGAACAACTTGTTTTCATTTTTAGGGCTATAAGAACAATTGTGTTGACTAAAACAATAACACATAGCTAATGATGCTCATCTCTCTCTCTCTATCTCTCTCTCTCTATATATATATATCTCTCTCAATCTCTCTCTCTCTCTCTCTCTCTCTCTCTCTCTCTCTCTCTATATATATATATATATATATATATATATATATATCTCTATATATCTCTCTCTCTATATATCTCTCTCTCTCTCTATATATATATATATATCTCTCTCTCTATCTCTCTCTCTCTATATATATATATATATCTCTCTCTATCTCTCTCTCTCTCTATATATATATCTCTCTCTATCGCTCTCTCTCTCTCTATATATATATATCTCTCTATATATATATATATCTCTCTCTATATATATATATCTCTCTCTATATATATATATATATCTATATATCTATCTCTCTATCTAACTCTCTCTCTATCTCTCTCTCTCTCTCTATCTCTCTCTCTATCTATCTCTATATCTCTCTATCTATCTCTCTCTCTATTGCAGCGACGGCGCCGGGAGGAGTGGAACATACATTCTGATTGACATGGTTCTCAATAAGATGGCTAAAGGTGGGAGTCAGACAGCTTTTATTTTCTCTTTACGCTTCTGTGGTGGAGGCATCGCCATGGCAACATTAAAGCCATTTTTCAGCCGTGGGTCTTGAAATGCATTAGAGGGTGACTGACTGGGGGGGGGCAGCTTCACTGTATGAATGATCAATGGAGATGGAGAGATTTGGGGGGTTAATATTTTCCAAAGGCAGTATTCCCAATCACAATTATTATTTCAGATATGTAGTTTGAGAGTTCCTACTTTGCCAATTTACATCAAGCAAATTGTAAATGTGTTATGATCAGTTCATGATGTTTATTTGAATGTTATACAAACTATACATCATTGTGTTCGTGTAGACTCGCATGCGGATTATGTTGGAATGTGCTATTCTATTCAAATGAAAAGCACCTTACACCAATTGCTTCAGCATGACACACACACACACACACACACACACACACACACACACACACACACACACACACACACACACACACAGGTTCCCCCCTCTTTTTTTCTTGACCTATTCGCCTCTTGTGTGTATGTGTTTGTGTGTGTGTGTGTGTGTGCATCCGTGCGTTTACATTTGTGTATTAGTGATTGCAAAATCTTCTGACCGGTGCTGTGACCTTGGCCTTAATGAAATATCAAAGGCCAAAGCAGGCATCTTAGGCCTGCTGAGAGGGGCTTTTCCCAGGCTGTCACGCTGTGAGGCAGCCCAAAGGCTTTTTTTTCTCCATGCCGGGGAGGAATCTGGGCCCGGCCAGTTAGGGCTAGGGTCCTCTTTGTCTGTCTCCTGAGAAGCAGGAGGCCCAGGTTGCAGCGACAGCGTTCCCTCAACCTGATCAAAGGACCTGTAGGCCCTTGGACACACAATCATTCTCTCGTCTCTTTTTGTACCCTCTCCTTTTCTCCCAAGGAATAAATTGTAAATTCGGAGGCTGAGAATTATGCAGGTTTTTTAACATACTCTTTTTTCTCTCCTGCTGTAATGTTCTCTCTAACTTAAGAATCGTCAGCACAAGTGCAGGAGTGCTTTCAGCCCAGGGTCCAGCTGCTAGCCACGGCTCTGTCTCTTTCACAGCTCCCATAAGGAGTTGGGGCTTTCTCTTCTTTCTTCTCAGGCTCCCCTCCTTGAAGGGAATCTTGCGAGGGAAACTCAATTGAGCCGTTTATACTGTTCCTCCACAGTCTGGTTTATTAGAACCAGCACAATAGTACGATTGTTAGTTCCCAGAAAATGAAGAACTTATCAGTGTGGTGCTCGTAGAACTGCGCGAGCACCATTCTTGGGGACGAATAGGCTGGAGTTCCTCCTTTGTAACTGTAAAGGAAGAACTGTCATATTGAAAGAGAGAATGGCTTGAACGAGCTAGCTTATTATTATTATTTATGTGTCAAAACAAAAAGTTTGCTCTTTTGATACACCGGAATGATTTTCTGAGGAATCTGTGGGAGGGATTGAGGTAGTTAGCTACAGAAAACGAATCAAATCCATTTTCTTTCCATCTATTTTCATCACCACTCCTCATGAATTTAATTGTGTTGTGCTTGTCTCCCTCGCTCTGTTACTTATTTCTTTCTCTGTGAGGTTTCACGGTAGGCTTTCAGTGCCACACAGGCGATCATGTAGTCTGGCCCCAATTAGTTCAAGACCCAGATAGCCGTCTTCTTTGTGATCACAGCCGTGTTTGGTCGGCAGGGGAGCATGGAGCGGTGCCAACTGGGCACTGGGTCTGGGCCTGCTGCCAGCCTGACTGGGCACTGGTGCTGAGACAGGGAAGGGAGGCTGCTCCGCTTGTCCAGTAGCCAGCACGTCTAGCTATTCACCTGGGCGGCAGCTTGCCAGGCAGACAGCCAGACAGGCAGACAGACAGACACTCCCCACCCCTCGCTGCCTGACACTGAGACAGCCAATAGGGCACCTTGTTTAGCTCACAAAGCAACAGGGGGGACAAAGCTTTTATCATAACAAATATTTCTTTTTTTATTTTTATGTTTTTCTTTTAAGAATCTTAGCTAAATCCCTGACTCACTCTGATTCCGGTATCTTACATTACATGGCTTTACAGATACCTTTGCAAACATGGTCTTTTTCCCCAGACAGTTTTTTCTCCACTATCTTTTTTTCATCCAGACAACAAGAACAATCTGAGCCTTGTTTGTAGCACTTGTGTGGAGATGGGATGAATGTAATAGTTTTCAATCGCTGCAAGGCGGAGGTTCCAAAGGGAGCGGGTAAAAAAGGAGATTGACAGACGCTGCCTGGATTATCTCCTGGCTTTGAACTCAGTCCAATTTGTTGTTGGTGTTGTGTTGCAGGTGCTAAGGAGATTGATATTGCTGCCACCCTGGAGCACTTGAGGGACCAGCGGCCGGCTATGGTCCAGACAAAGGTACTGTCCTCACCTCTACTGGGAACTCTAATGGACTCTTTCATTTTTGAGAGGGCGGGAGGGAGGGAGCGAGCTTACTAGAGAGGCAGGTGTCATTGCGTAGTAAGTTGGTGCACAAATGGATGTTCTTCACAACTGGATTTGGTGCAGGGCTGATGCAATCATTTACAATGTAACACAGTGAGAGCAGAAGTTATCTTGACATCCAATCCCCGCAATAAATCTCCTCAAAGAGGATGATGTACCTCAGAGCCTTTGTACATCACCACCATACCTCATTTAAAATGGTGAGTTGAATACATCACCCCGGATTACAGTCTAGTAGGACAGACAAAACTAAGAAATGTAGAAATGTTTTATCTGAAAATGTAGCTTTAATAGCTTTAAGAAGTGTCTGCAGTGCAGTTCTAATAATTAGCTTCAGAATGATTGCCTTTGCTTTAGTGTAGTGCTAGGTTTGTAGTAGGTGTATAGTGCTTCCTATATACTTCTACAGTAAGAGAGAGCGAGACTGGCAAGCTCAGTTAGCTGTGTGTCTTGTCTACAGTGGGATGGATGTGTAACACAGGTACGCTTTTATGTCTGTTTCATAAAGCAGAGCTTTCTCTCCAGAGTGTCAGCTCAAATGGGACTCAAGTTGTTCCCCAACACTAAAAACAAAGAATGAACACTATTTATTCTGGTCAGACAATTCACAGTGCATCAACAGCCAGTTTGGAAACAGTCATTATAGTGTGGATTCACTGAGAATGATTAGATTGGTAGCCCCAGCAGTCATATCGACCATCCTTTATTAAACAGTTTATCCACAATGAGTGACTATCATATTTTTGCTATTATGGTGATGAAAACATCATGTTTTATTAGTAGAAGTCTTTGTTTTCTGCAATATATTTCTGATGCAGTTCTATTGATGTCAGTAGTTTAGGGTTGTATGTCAGTGGTTTAGGTGCACAGACACAGTACATCTTAGTTGTTTGTTTAGTTAGTAAACGCAAGTCTCACTCCCCCTAGTGGTTGCTTATTGAATCACAGAGAAGTCCGGACTTTAATAGACCATCTTTCACATGAGTCGCTGTACTGTACCTCCCCAGGTGTTTACATTTCTGTAATGTGAGTCTATTTCTAAATAATCTGGAAAGAACATTGGTTTGAACTTTACATTGACTCTCTTGCTCCCCTCTCTCTCCCTCTCTATTTGTCTCTCTCTCCACCCTCAGGAGCAGTTTGAGTTTGCATTGACAGCTGTCGCAGAGGAGGTGAACGCCATACTCAAAGCTCTTCCACAGTGAGAGGAGTACCCACTACCAAGCCTCAGCAGCAGCTCTCACCAGTGATCTCTCTCCTTCCCTCCTGTCTCCCACTCCACAACTCATCCTCTCCACCTCTCCACCTCTCCGTCTTTGTGGATGTTGTGCGAGAAAGTGTGACCTGATCTTAGATGTGCAATATAACGCCTTTATTGTTTTGTCTATGGAGCTTGTTTCCAAACAGACAATTTAGTGCATCAAGAATTTGACTGATTGAAAAAAAGTTTGATCTGTTAAATGATTGGTATATATTAATCACCAAAATCTTGTTTTTAGATCTCTATGTATGTGTGATTAATGATTATATTGGTCATCACATCTGTATCATAGGACATATTTAAGTTTGATGTCTTTTTTCACTTTGGTCCCGTGTACTGAACCCCTGATATGTAGATCAGAAGGAAAACTGCTCAGTTAGGTCAAGTGAATACTGATAACAATGATGCTGATGATAATTCTAGTTACCATAGTGATAATGACACCAAGCAATATGTGTTTCTTCAGATTGTCGAGACCTGGGCAAATAAGTGTAAGTTGTGGACGATGATTGTGAGTAAACTAAGCTAACTAATGTCAGTAAACTAAACGTAGTCATGCTAATGCCTGCCTCAAGTAAAGCAGTTCTATGAATTGGTGTGTGTACCTGTATGATATTGTCCTTTTGTAAATAAAGCAGTTCTTCTAAATCTAGATGAACTTGTACATGCAGCAACAATGGCTTAAGTGTGATTATAAACTTGGTGGTCCGCGCCCTGAATGCTGAAAGCCATCGTATATCAGACTGTATACCACGGGTATGACAAAACGTTTATTTTAATTACATCGGTAACCAGTTTCTAATAGCAATAAGGCACCTCAGGGGTTTGTTGTATATGGCCAGTATACCACAGCTAAGGGCTCTGTCCCAGCACTCCGCATTGCATCGTGCATAAGAACAGCCCTTAGCCGTGGTATACTGGCCATATACCACAAACCCCCGAGGTCCCTTATTGCTAGTAGAAACTGCCACTGGATGTCCATGTGTCTTATTAACAGCTGAGTCCATATCTGATTCCCTAATGGTACCCTATTCCTTATATATTGCACTACTTTTGACCAGGGCTCTATGTAGGGAATAGGGTGCAATTGGGGCTGTAGACCTGGCAGGTTCATCTGCACTACAGGAGTACTGTCAGCTCTACCCCAACACTTTGTGCTTTGACAAGACTCATACCATTTAAATCCCAAAATCTTATATCAATCTCCATGTATGTTGTGTCCGTTGGATTGCATTCTGTTTTGTACATCCAGTATGTTCTGAATTGCAAATGATATGACCTGGAAATGATATGACTGGCTATTTCAAACTATTATTCGCCAGTAGTGTGTACAGTATTTCCTTCAGCCTCAAAATATATCCTAGTGAAACCCTGGTCACATATTTTGCCTAGCAGATATTACTTCACTTATGTTCGACGAAAGATATGATTGTACATGATGCATCCCATCATTTCATGTCACCATTAAGACAGCCAGGGAGATGACTATTTACTTTGACAAGCCAAGGATATATAATCATGTCATTTGAGCCATTCGATTCTGAACAATAGTAATAGTGGCAGTACAGAGGAGGAATAGTGGATTGTTATTACATTTTGGCATAAACTCCTTTTCCCTATCACTGCTGTGTGTTCCAAATGGCACCCGATTCCCTTTATTGTACACTTCCTTTGACTAGAGCCCTATTGGACCTGGTCGAAAGTAGTGCACTATAAAAGGAATAGGGTACCATTTGAAACGCATCCAGAGTTAAAAAGTGGGCCATGTTAATGCTGTGTCCTATACTGCAAAAACCTTTTATCTTTCAACTCATTTATTTCAAGAGAAGCCTGGTCTGTTCCACTGATCTGTATGTATATATTATTAGTCAAAAACCAACAGAAGATATTTTGTTCTATCACTGAAGATAAACTATTGTGAATAAAGTTCCATTACTGAGGGTGCAACCTTGTTTTCCCTTTCTTTCCACCACTATCTTGTACAGTACCGTACATATGTAGTTCTGCATTGTCTGAGTAGGCAAGAAACCTGTGTACAGACTCCACAACAATCATACCTATTCAACATGAGATCTGATCCTATTTCTCAAAGGAACCTTGGCACCGTATTGTGAGGTCTCTTGCCTACTCAGACAATGCAGAACTAAATATGTACGGTACAGCTCAGCATTCAACACCTTAGTACCCTCCAAGCTCATCATTAAGCTTGAGGCCCTGGGTCTCAACCCCACCCTGTGCAATTGGGTCCTGGACTTTCTGATGGGCCGCCCCCAGGTGGTGCAGGTAGGAAACAACATCTCCGCTTCGCTGATCCTCAACACAAGGGCCCCACAAGGGTGTGTTCTCAGCCCCCTCTTGTACTCCCTGTTCACCCATGACTGCGTGGACGTGCACGCCTCCAACTCAATTATCAAGTTTGCAGACGACACAACAGTAGTGGGCTTGATTACCAACAACGACGAGACAGCCTACAGGGAGGAGGTGAGGGCACTCAGGGTGTGGTGTCAGGAAAACAACCTCTCACTCAACATCAACAAAACAAAGAAGATGATAGTGGACTTCAGGGAACAGCAGTGGGAGCACCACACTATCCACATCAACGGGACTATTGTAGCTGGAAACGACAGATTTTTTTATGGAATATCAACATATGCGTACAGAGGACCATTATCGGCAACCGTCACCCAGCCGTTTCCAGCAACAATAGTCATTTACAACATTAACAATGTCTACACTGTATTTCTGGTCAATTTGATGTTATTTTAATGGACAATAAAAACATTTCTAAGTGACCCCAAACTTTTGAACGGTAGAGTACATATTCTTATTCCATCCCTTTACTTAGATTTGTGTGTATAAGGTAGTGGTTGGGAATTGTTAGATTATTTGTTAGATATTACTGCACTGTCAGAACTAGAAGCACAAGCATTTCGCTGCACTCGCATTAACATCTGCTAACCATGTGTATGTGACCAATAAAATGTGATTTGATTTGTGAGCAACAGTAGCACTGTATAAGCAGGAAAGACAAACACTAACAAAGCATTGGTCAATGTGGAGTAAGCTCCAAGTCACATCAGCCTGACAGTTAGCTTGGCCGCCTCCTCTTACCCTGCCAGCCAGAGTGTCTGTGATTGGCTGGGTGCTATTCTGATCTCCAATCTGCGTGGTGATTCATATGGCTTGGCAGCTTCATGCTACTTCAGACTATAGATTATGCTGTCAACACTTCCTACCAACCACACAGTAACAGGATGGAACGCTGACTGACTCCTGTCTTATAGACACGCGCACGCACACGCACACGCACACGCACACACACAATGGAGAGAAGGAAGTCACCATAAGAAACATCAGTGATCATAAAAAAATATTTCAACAAACAACAAGCCTTATAGATGGAATCTATTCTGCTTTTCATAATAAAAATGTGATTTTAAAAAGATCCACAGGGGGTTTGATAAGATTGCACACACACAAAAATAACTGCTCTATCTCTGCTCTTCTGCCCAATCATCTGAGGATAGAGAGCTCGTGGCACGTTCAGGGCTCTATTCAATCCGTATCGCAGAAGTTCAGCGTTACAGCGTCAGCGGAGACTGCATTCATGGTTAACGCTGCATATGCCGGCTTAGTTAGAACTGACCTTTACATTTCTAACGCTTCAGCAATACAGATAGAATAGAGCCCATAGTCTCTCAAGTCATCGATTTGTTGTTTTATGCTTTCAAAGTCAACATCTTAGCTAGCTACAATACAGTATGTACCAAGCTCAGTATGTTCCAAGCTCAGTATGTACCAAGCTCCGTATGTACCAAGCTCAGTATGTACCAAGCTCCGTATGTACCAAGCTCCGTATGTACCAAGCTCAGGATGTACCAAGCTCCGTATGTACCAAGCTCAGTTTGTACCAAGCTCAGTACCAAGCTCAGTATGTACCAAGCTCCGTCAATAAGCTCTTGTTTTGCCTGGATAAGCACACTAAATAAACAGTGAAACACTATCTGGGTCCTAACCTTGCTCCTTAGGTCCCTCTAAGAAGTGACACAGAGCTAATAAAAATTACCAGCCAAAATAAAGGAAATATATTCTATTCTATTCTACCCTCTACAAACAAGGCACCTTTTCAGGACCGTGGTCAGCTCTCTTCCCAGCATGTGCTCCACTACTATATGTTAAATAACAGGTTTGTCTCACTGGAATACTTGGAACAGGCCCTTGTTAAAAGCCTATCTGTTTACAGAAACACCATCAAGATTTGTCATATGACAGCTAGCTAGCTACAGGTGGTGGCGCCACATTGTTGACCCTGAAAATAGCCGCTCCCCCGTTTAGTGATGTCATGTGAATACTTGAATAGAATAGAATAAAACGTTATGTTATGTTTCTTTGGCATCACCTTCCATTAAAAGGATCACATACACATACATTCTCACATCATACACATTCAAAACAGTCAGCCATCATGTTGCAAACACTAAAAACATAGAAGACATTGATACATTCACTCACAAACGACCGCTGTCCCAACTGCACTGGATAGATAAGTACATATAGTGATACAATTGACTTTGCGTTCAGTAGTCCAACAGCACAAGGAACGAATTAATGTTTGCACACGTTCTTCTTGGCCATGGGCATTCTGAAGCGCCGGCCAGAGGGAAGCCTCTCCAACTGAGGGTGTAGAGGGTGGGAGGGGTCGCCAATGACAGCCAGGGCCTTCTTTTTGGTTGCCTTGTGGAACAGACTGCTCAAATGTGCCTGTGGTCGACCAATTACTTTGCTGGCTGTGTTTACTATTCTGGTCAGTTTGCTTTTGCTCCTCACGCTCAGATTACCATACCAGACTGTCATATTGAATGTGAGGATGCTCTCCACCAAGCTGCTGTACACCCTCTCCAGAACATCCTGGCTGACCTCAAACCCCTTCAATTTCCTCATTTAAAAACAGACAGGCTTAAAAAATACAGTCTGAATTCTCTCTAAAACTCAGCTTGTTATCAATTTGTGTCCCTAGGTATTTAAAACACTCAACCACCTCCACTGGTTGGTCGTTCAGAGACAGTGGTTGGGACATTGGCAAGTTGTTGTTGCCATTGATGATCAGCTCCTTTGTCTTTTCCACATTGATGTGGAGGGCACTTGACCGGCACCATTCTTGAAGCTTGTCGGTCTGTTTAAAACAGCTGTCCACATCTGACATGGCATCTTTAAAAAAAGAGTCCTACCAGAGCCATTGTTCAAAGTCAACCTGTTTTTATCCCTGTCTGACCTTGTGAATGATGTGAGATTCCACACACAGCGACCATGGGCTCGTTTCGCTATAATGTAATGCAAAAAAACAGTTGTAGTTTTCTATTGGTCGGAGAGCCTCAGTTGGGTTAAAGCTTCAGGGTCATTCAGGGTTGTTTTGAGGTGTTGAGTCTAATCTCTGAATGCTGCTGGCTGTGGTGGTGTAGGCTAAAGACAGAACAGGAGCCTGATGGGTCTTCAGAGAGGTCATTTGAATAAGACCACCATGGGATATTTGAATGACTGTTGCTCCAACTGCCAACATCTGGGAGATTGTCCCAAATGACACTATCCCCTAGTACTTCTGGTCAGGGCTCTGGTCAAAAGTATTGCACTATATAGGGGATAATGTGCCAATTCGAACGTACAAAAAGACTCCGCATCACTTCAATCACTAGGAAAATCTTTTCTCATTACATCCAATCCAATTTGATGATTAATAGGCGTCGCTGTGACTCTGGCATTTCACTTTGTTTCATCTCGCCCCCCCCCCCCCCATGCGTTCATCCTGGACACTTCTGGCATTTAGTTGATCATTTTCATCGGTGTCATACGTGTGGTGACCCCAATATTGCATGCTGTCACTCATCATTAGGCCGTTTATCAGCACCCCTCCAATCGCCGCACTCGGGGGGAATTTAACCATTTGCATACAAAAATTGCTTTCCTTTTGCATGGCATGAAAAGACTGCTTTGCATAATTACAAATGATACGGTGATCTCAGACAAACCGTGTACTGGGGAATCAGGATGAAAAATATGACTATAATAGAATAGCTACACTACAAGGCATGATGACACCCAGTGGGGGAACATGTCGTGTGTTGAATGAGGAGAGGTCGTTAAGAAATTCCTCAGATGTTATTTAGGTCTGTAAGTACATTACATTCAGTTGGTAATCAGCGTGTTATCGGACATTAGAATGAGTGGAATGTCAGAACATTGAGCTCCATGTATGGGAGTTCTTTTAGAATGCTTCTTAGTTCTTTTAGAATGCTTCTTAGTTCTTTTAGAATGTATGGGAGTTCTTTTAGAATGCTTCTTAGTTCTTTTAGAATGCTTCTTAGTTCTTTTAGAATGCATGGGAGTTCTTTTAGAATGCTTCTTAGTTCTTTTAGAATGCATGGGAGTTCTTTAGTAGAATCTTAGAGAGGACTCTTTTATCCTTTCTTTGGCTAAAAGCAAAATGTTAGAGCTGAGGTCAAGTTGTTTTCCTGTCAAAAGGGCATCTATAGTAGAAAATATTATTGTAAAGAGGAAAGGACATCAAATGCTCATATTGAAGGAACAAAGCTTGAATGGTGTTTGGTTCTGGATCTAAATGAATTTGGACCGATAATTAAAAGCTTAAAAAAGAATTTCAAAGAATGGCAAAAGCCAAATATATCTTAAAGTGATACCACTACTCAGAGTGATTGCCCATTGAAAGGTGGCCTGTGTGTGTGTGTGTGTGTGTGTGTGTGTGTGTGTGTGTGTGTGTGTGTGTGTGTGTGTGTGTGTGTGTGTGTGTGTGTGTGTGTGTGTGTGTGTGTGTGTGTGTGTGTGTGTGTGTGTGTGTGTGCGTGCGTGCGCATGGGCAGTTCTGGGCTGTTCTTCAGGTCTGGAGAAGCTTCATGCCTCACAGTCATAAACTATTCTGTGTATAGTGCACTACTTTGACCAGGGCCCAGTAGTGTACTATGTAGGAAATAGGGTGCCATTTGGGACGCAACCCTGGTGATCAGCCTGGAGTCTTGAACAGCCAGCCAGATCCACCATTCAGAATGGAGTACCCTCCTCCATCCCAAAGGGCCAGGGCTCACCCCTGCTGCCAGCACAAACTCAACACTTGGCTGAGGAGTCAACAGGACACAAGGACATTGAGGGCTTTCTTTTTTATTCTGTGGTATCCGGATATCTAATGGAACCCTAACCCTAACCCTATAACCTTAATCCTAGCCATAACCCCAACCCTAACCCTAACCCTATAACCTTAATCCTAGCCATAACCCTAACCCTAACCCTATAACCTTAATCCTAGCCATAACCCTAACCCTAATAACCTTAATCCTAGCCATAACCCTAACCCTAACCCTTACCCTATAACCTTAATCCTAGCCATAACCCTAACCCTAACCCTATAACCTTAATCCTAGCCATAACCCTAACCCTAACCCTATAACCTTAATCCTAGCCATAACCCTAACCCTAACCCTAACCCTATAACCTTAATCCTAGCCATAACCCTAACCCTAACCCTAATACTAACCCTATAACCTTAATTCTGTAAGGCATTAAGCTTCTCCAGGCCTGAAGAACAGCCCAGAACTGCCAGAACTGTCTCTATCCTTGAACATACACACACACACACACACACACACACACACACGCACACACGCACACGCGCACACGCGCACACGCACACACGCACACACGCACACACACACACACACACACAGGTCACCTTTCAATGAGCAATCACCCTGAGTAGGGGTATCACTTTAAGATATATTTGGCTTTTGCCAGTCTTTGAAATTATTTTTTAAGCTTTTATTTATCGGTCCAAATTCATTTAGATCCAGAAACAGAACACCATTCAAGCTTTGTTCCTTCAATATGAGCATTTGATGCTGAAACAGGAAAGGGCCTTCCCCAAACTGTTGCCACAAAGTTGGAAGCACAGAATCGTCTAGAATGTTATTGTATGCTGAAGCGTTAAGATTTCCCTGTATCTGATCTCCATCACCTAGGACTTGACAATGGTTAATCAAATCTTCCCATTTTTGCCAATTTTTGCTACATTTTGCATGCCTTGGAGGTTTTACTCAGTAGCAATGCTAATATCATGGTATTGCCAAATGGACACTCAGTCACTATGGTACTTTTTAATGGTGAGTTTACAAACACAAATTATGATAAATAGATTTGAAATTTGTATCTCATTATGGTAAATGGTGAAATAAGTATAGCCAGTTACAATTATAATGGCTTAGCAGATAATAAGAAAAGACGATCAGTATTTACCTGGTTAAAAGAGAAGGAATATAATATCTATTGTTTACAGGAAAATCATTCAACAATTTTAGATGAAGTTGTGTGGAAAAAGGACTGGGGGGGTATATTTCTCCCATAGGCAAAACAATTCAAATAGAGTGATGATATTAATTTTGATCCGAATATGCAAATTGTCCGAACAGATCCTCAAGGTAGATTAATTATTTTAAATATGTTATTGGACCATAAACAGATATGGC
Organism: Salmo trutta; assembly: GCF_901001165.1. Classification (NCBI taxonomy): domain Eukaryota; kingdom Metazoa; phylum Chordata; class Actinopteri; order Salmoniformes; family Salmonidae; genus Salmo; species Salmo trutta. Next base: position 21,156,921 of record NC_042977.1, read on the forward strand.
TCATTAACCTATATGGTCCAAATAATGATGATCCACACTTCTTTGAAAATATATATACTAATTTATCAGCCCTACAAGCAACACTAGACTCTATTATTATGATGGGAGATTTTAATACGGTTTTAAATACCTCTATGGACTGTAAAGGAAATCACACTACAAACTATCACCCTCAGGCACGTAAGGAAACCATGAATGTCATGGATATATTGGAACTAGTGGATATATGGAGGTTTAATATCCTGACCTAGTGACATATACATGGAGGAGGTTTAATATCCTGACCTAGTGAGATATACATGGAGGAGGTTTAATATCCTGACCTAGTGAGATATACATGGAGGAGGTTTAATATCCTGACCTAGTGAGATATACATGGAGGAGGTTTAATATCCTGACCTAGTGAGATATACATGGAGGAGGTTTAATATCCTGACCTAGTGAGATATACATGGAGGAGGTTTAATATCCTGACCTAGTGAGATATACATGGAGGAGGTTTAATATCCTGACCTAGTGAGATATACATGGCGGAGGTTTAATATCCTGACCTAGTGAGATATACATGGCGGAGGTTTAATATCCTGACCTAGTGAGATATACATGGCGGAGGTTTAATATCCTGACCTAGTGAGATATACATGGCGGAGGCTCAATCAAGCTAGTCGCCTTGACTACCTTCTTATGTCATTCTCTCTGGCACCAAAAGTTTAAAAAGTGTTGATAGGGGACAGAATGCGGCCGGACCATCAAATAATTGGCATATATATTACTCTTACAGAATTTCCACATAGGCAAGGATATTGGAAAATTTCATCAAAGCCTATTGGATGATAACTTGTTTTTAACTTGGACAGAATCATTTCTAAGCAACTTTTTCCAACATGACATAGGTACAGCAGATCCCCTTATTGTATGGGACACTTTTAAATGTGCCTTTAGAGGCCATGCAATTTAGTACTCATCTCTAAAACAAAAGCAGTTTAGGTCAAAAGAATCCATATTAACAAAGGAAATGGAAGGACTAATAGAACAGATAGATAGCAATTAAAACTGTACCATAGAGGCTCAGAATAAGTTAGAGGAAAAACAAAAAGAAATGGAGGAACTTATTCAAAAAATATAAACTGTAATATATTATAAAAAATAAAGCGAACTGGATAGAAAATTCGGAAAAATGCACCAAATTATTTTTTAATCTTCAACATAGAAATGCTACCAAAAACAATTGACTGAAACGTGTTACAAATGATGGAGTCACCCATGACTCACCAAACAATATTTAGAAAGAGGAAGTAAAGTACTTGATATGTTTTTGTTTCAGTCTTCTCCATCTCCACTAACCGAAGCTAATTGTATGGATTTTTTTTTCTATTAATAATGTAAAATTAACATCTGTACAGAAAGACTCATGTGAAGGCCAAATTACAGAGGAGGAACTTCTTGATGCAATAAAGCCTTTAAGTCCGGGAAAACTCCAGAACTGGATGGCATACCAGTGGAAGTATACCAAACCAGTTTCGATATACTCTTAATCACTCCTATATAAATGTTAGGTTATGAGACACTCAATAAGAAGGTCTGATTTCATTATTGTTGAAACAGGATCCAAGTGGTAAATAGAAAGATCCAGTCCATTTAAAACACTGGAAGCCTCTTACACGTCAGTGTTATGATGCAAAAATGCTAGAATTTAAAAAAAAGAATTGTCAGATATTATTTATCCTAATCAGACAGGTTTTTACATGGACGATACATTAGAGATAATATACGACAAGTACTGAAAACAATAGAACACTATGAAAAATCGGGGAAATCAGGCATGGTATTCATAGCTGACTTTGAAAAGGGTTTTGAGACAGTACGACTGGAGTTTATATATAAATGCCTGGGATATTTCATTTTGGAGAATCTCTTATAAAATGGGTTAAAGTTATGTATAATAACCCTAGGTGTAAAATAGTAAATAATGGCTACATCTCAGAAAGCTTTAAACGGTTAAGAGGAGTAATACAAGGTTCTCCACTATCGGGAATATCTATTTATTATTGCTATCGAAATGTTAGCTGTTAAAATCAAATCCAACAATGATGTCAAGGGGTTAGAAATCCAGGGCTTAAAAATAAAGGTGTCATCTAGATACTTTTTATAACCTCTCTGGATAAAAACCAAATGATGATCAGTGTACTATATATAAGCAATAAGGCACTAGGGGTGTGGTATATGGCCAGAGTGTGTAAAGCTGTCATCAAGGCAAAGGGTGGCTACTTTGATGAATCTCAAATCTCAAATATATTTGTAACACTTTTTTGGTTACTACACGATTCCATTTGTGTTATTTCATAGTTTTGATGTCTTCACTATTATTCTACAATGTAGAAAATAGTAAAAATAAACCAAAACCCATGAATGAGTAGGTGTGTCCAAACTTTTGACTGGTACTGTATATACTGTATATATTTACAAAAATATATATGGGGGATTGGAAATTATGCAGACAATTACATTGATGGAAGATACAATCTATTTGCAATACTAAAGCTGATCTACCCCCTAAATAAAAACAAATTAAAGTTAAAATAATAAGATTTCCCTTCACTGGAACTAAGGAGCCTTGCCCGAACCATGAAAAACAACCCCAGACCATTATTCTTCCTCCACAAAACTTTACAGTTGGCACTATGCATCAGGGCAGGTAGCGTTCCCCTGGCATCCGCCAATCCCAGATTCGTCCGTCGGCTTGCCAGATTGTGAAGCATGTTTCATTACTCCAGAGAACGCGTTTCCACTGCTCCAGTCCAATGGCGACAAGCTTTACACCACTCCAGCCGATGCTTGCCATTGCGCATGGTGATCTTAGGCTTGTGTGCGGCTGCTCGGCCATGGAAACCCATTTCATGAAGCTCCCGAAGAACAGTTATTGTGCTGACGTTACTTCCAGAGGCAGTTTAGAACTCGGTAGTGAGTATTGCAACCGCCAACAGACTATTTTTACACACTTCAGCACTCGGTGGTCTCATTCTTTGAGCTTGTGTGAGCTACCACTTCTCGGCTCCTAGACGTTCCACTTCGCGGCTCCTAGACGTTTCTACTTCACAAAAACAGCACTTGCAGTTGACCGGGGCAGCTGTAGCAGGGAAGAAATTTGACAAACTGACGTGTTGGAAAGGTGACAACCTATGACGGTGCCACGTTGAAAGTCACTGAGCTCTTCAGTAAGGCCAATCTACTGCCAATGTTTGTCTATGGAGATTGCATGGCTGTGGGCTCGATTTTATACACCTGTTAGCAACGGGTATGGCTGAAATAGCCGAATTCACAAATTTAAAGTGGTGTCCACATACTTTTGTATATATAGTGAATGTTCAGCACTCAGACTTATGCAATGATTAAATGTATGCAGTGATAAATACATTATAGCGGCTCAGGCTGTTACTGCTGACTTAATGTTAATCAGTCTTTATCAGAACAGTATAGATTATCATACTATTAATTAAGAACACTCAGGACCTTCCTTTGGGGGATAATGCTGATGTGAAATGTATTACACGATAAGACAGAGGTTAAAATAATCAACTCATAAATTAGGGTCAAACCAGATATGACAACTCCTTTATTAATTATTAATGTTCTTTATTATTGGTAAGTTATTGGCAAGTCTTCACTGTAATTCAACAGTAACTCTGAAATTGATTGCATTTAAATAGAATGTAGGGTAGCAGTCAGTGTCATAACATATTATAAGTGTATTATAATAATTTTAAAATGTTTGTTATTTAGAAGACGCTCTTATATCCAGAGCAGGAGCAATTAGGAGCAATTAGGGTTAAGTGCCTTGCTCAAGAGCACATCGATAGATTTCTCACCTAGTCAGCTTGGGGATTTGAAACAGGGAACTTTCAGTTACTGGCCCAACATTCTTAACCACTAGGCTACCTGCTGCCCAGCAGCCATTCTAAATCATGTTATAAACCATTATATGTACGTATGCCCTTCATAGAAAATGTTGCCAAATGTAGACATGGGTTTTATAAGGCAAACGGCAGCTACTGCCACATTGACCATCAGGTAGTATCTGTTTATGAGCATTCATCCTCCACACTGCTCTCAGCGGCCTCTCCCTGTTAGTGAGATAATGCCTGTTGTATTGTGGTCTTCTCTGCTGCCAGTGTTTTGTCCCTCGTCTAAAAGTAATCTGTAATCTGGGAAGGGAGAGGGTGAGAGGTGTTGGGGAGGGGGGATTGTTCCGAGCCGTCGTCCATGCCTCCTGGAGACAAAATAACAGATATTGACCTCTGACCTGTGTTTGCATGAGAATTGATATCAATATTCTAGAGTCCCGGCAGTGGCAACTGGCTTTACATAATGGCCAGCTCCCGAATTCCAAACTCCTGATTCCTTTAATGAACCCAGAATAAAGTGTGTGTATGGGGAAAGCAGAGCGCGGAGAGAGAGAGAGGAAGGGAGGGAAGGGAAGGAGGGAGGATTGAGCTCATCTGCATTTCAGATGAGGCCTCTATGAGAAAATCAACCATCCATAATTCATTACATGTTTCCTACAGAGCCTAGCGACAGCGGAGATCCTAGCAACAGAATCCTAGCAACAGCAACAACCACCCCCCTCACCCTCAGCCTATCAAGAACCTGCATGTCTGATCCAATTTAGCCAATGGAGAGAGGGAAGGAAGTGAGAGGGGAAATGATGTGTTTCCTCTCTCTCTTCCAGCTGTGTGAACATACCACTGAGCCACGACAACCGTCGTGATGAAGACCATGTCGGTCAAAACATGATTACCTCGTCATTATATCATATGCTTCGATTGAAGGTCTCAGGAATATCAAAAAAAATCATAGAGGTTCTACTCCTGCAGGATCTTTAAAATTCCTTCTGGATAGTGCAAATTCCTACAGTAGGCCTGTAGGAGCATCGGGAAAAACTTCTGACAGGTATCAACTTCAGTCCACAGTTGGTTCACAAGCAGTCCACGGGCATTCTATGGTAAGACGGGGAAAAGCTAGTCTTTAACTTCGTTGACTGAATCCAATATGTCTTTGCATCTGACAGAGACAACAGCTTCTTTCTCTTTCCTGGCCTGAGGTGGGTATAATTTAGAGAGTCATTCATTGGCTTGATCTAATAATGAAAAGGGGAGGTTTAGCCTACCTGCTCTTTCAAAAGCCAACACTGCTCATTCACGCCTTCATTCTCTACCAGGCAATCTACCACAGACGCTTTCATCTCAGATCGTTTCTATCAAAATAGAAGTGTTGTTGTTTGTAATGCAATTTACAGGGCATGTCTAGCATATATAAAAGGGTTTGTCCATTGTGGTCTGTGTTGTCCATCCAGGCTACTGAAAATGTGGCATTACTTAGCGTCCTTCATCCATAGTGTATTCATTTAAAAGTCCAAAAACAGATGTACCAATGCCGGATTGCCCCTTTAAGAGATGTAGCTTCTATCTACAGGAAGTTAAAACATCTCTCTCTCTCTCTCTCTCTCTCTCTCTCTCTCTCTCTCTCTCTCTCTCTCTCTCTCTTTATGACGAGATTTAAAAAAATAAAAAATAAAAAATATATTTTCTTTGAAAGTGACATTGAACTTCATCAAATCTCATCACCACCTCCCTCCCCTTGCTTTTTGAAAATGTATGAGTATAGAGGATTCAGTGAGTGTGTAACTGAAACAATTCTAGATGTGACAGTGTGTGGGTAGAGACCCCATTGAAGTGTTAGCGAGGCCTGTGTGACGACAGGGTGACACATAGCTCATTTGGATCAAGATCATAAAACTGCAGGTCCCCTGACAGGTGGTGGTCTCCCAATGTGCACTTAGAAATAAGAGCACTGCACTCACTCATATACAGACATAGGATCACCCCAAATGACACCCTATTCCCCACATAGTTTACTACTTTTGGCCAGAGCCCTATGCATTACATAGGAAATAGGGTGCCAGTTGGGACCTTGATATATAGTTGTAAATGAGGGATAATTAATCATCATCTCCAGATTAAATTAATATGATAGGGTCTCGCTGTTGACATCTATGCAATTAGCAAGGATCACAATTTGGAGCCCTATAGATATTCAATATTTAAAACTTTCACAAATGTGCTAAAAATCAGAATTGCAAATGATGTTGAAATCATTTTCCATGAGCCAACAATAGTCACCTTTCTATTTAAAAAGTTAATGACTCTGTTGCCTGAATGTGCTAGTCTGGCGAGAAAACCCCCTTCAGAATGGTATGGCATGGAAGAACCAATAGCAGTATGGATTGGGTATAACCAGCCATGCAATAACCTGTCCTAGCATATAATAGATATGTATTTTCCTATTACTTCTGTTCATGTGTCTGTGTGATTCTTCACATGCAGAGAGCTGCCATGGAACCTTGCCTACTGCCATATGGTGCACAGTCTTTGCCATAGCTTTGGGGATTCACACCTCAGTCTGTGCTCTGCTTCTATTAACAATTTAGCAATAGATGCTGTGGTCGCACTTCAGGATATCCCATTTCTCTCTCTCTCTCTCTCTCTCTCTCTCTCTCTCTCTCTCTCTCTCTCTCACTCCTCAGGATTGTTTTGCTCCATGACTGCTCGTATTAAAGAGATCGAATGGGATCTTAAGTACTTACAAATTTGTAAAATATTGTACGAACTGGAATTCATAGAATATCATAAGAATTGGATGACGTGAGCTCTACTTTCAAAACTACTAGCTGAAATTATACAAAACCTTTATTAGGCATCTTTAATCAGTAGCTTCCTGCCACTGTCTGACAGTTTGTATCTAGTTGGTTCCAGTCCACATAAACCTGAGACACAGGCCTGCCGTGAATCAGCATATTGGCAAATGGAACTGCCGTAATTTAGTCCTGAGGGGATAAAAGCTGCTAAGTAATAATCTCTCACATCCACCCCTTGCTTTATTTGTATGTGCAAAACACTATTTTACATGATTTAAACAGACAACAAATGGGCTAAACATGGCATTTGATAGCAGGTACCTACATATATCAAAGGAGTGTGAATCTCCTTGACCTCAACTTTTAACAACTGATAGCAACAACAACACAATCTGGCCCAAGAATGTTTTTTAAACGAGATGAAAAAAGTGTTGGATCTTCTGCACATGCGACAAGAATGCAACATTGATTTTCACTGCAGACAATACACAACTTTACATTTCTGTTTCACCAGAGGATTTTAGCTCCATGGTTAAATTATTAGACTGTATTAGTGATTTAAATACCTGGATGGCTCACAACTTCCCCCAGCAAGACCGAGGTACTTATTGTTGGATCCAAAGCGCAGAGAGAGATTCTGGCCGCACATTTTAATTCACGGGCATTAAAGATAAAACACCAGGTAAAAAACATTATTCTGTACTCAATTTCAAATCACACATTAGGAATGTGACCAAAATAGCTTTTTACCACCTGAGGAACATTGCCAAGGTGTGGCCGTTTCTCTCTCAGGCTGATATTACAAGCAGGCATAACTACTATAATGCTCTCCTGTCTGGTCTACCAAAGAAAGACATTGGCCAACTGCAAAACATACAGTATGCTGCAGCATGGGTACTGACCAAGACCAGACGGAGAGCAAAATTACACCGGTTTTAAGGTCTCTGCACTGGCTGCCTGTGAGTTTTAGAATTAATTTAAGATTATTCTATCGTTTTTTAAATCAATCCACGATTGTGCACCTCAATATATGAATAAAGGCTTTCCAAAGTGCCAAAATTCATCATTTTGTCCTTCCATCAACCCTGTGTCACTTCTTGGAAAATTTCAACCCACTTAATCCAAACATTTCTCCAAGTTTCACCATTATTGTAAAGTAATTTTGTTGCTTTGACAAAGTAATTTCTGAAGATTATTGTTTATTTCATTTTAAGGTCAACCCTGTTAGGTGAACTGAACTCTCGTTTTAATATGGTGAAACTTTTCATTTAAAAAAAAAAATTCTAAAGAAAATGTAACATCTGATAGTCATATGTTAGTGTAAAAGCAAGTGAGCTGGTTCTACTCTTTTTGACAATTTTTTGGTGTTTTGTGGTGGAAAACTGAGCGGGGCTAGTATAATCGGTCAACCCTGTTACCCATAGATAGACAAATTGCCAACGCTGTTACGGTCAACTCTTACTTTATTTGACACTTAATAGCAAAGATTGTCTATTATATTGACAAGATATTCGAGTGACCGCTCTAACAATGGAAATACATGTCCTCAAAGATGGAAGGCAGGCAGGAGGAGGCGAGATCAGATGGGACCATTCTAGCTAATGAGAGGGCAGATACTCCTCTGAACAACAGGCCATAGAGATAGATAGAGGCCTCATATTTGTTTCTGTGCCATTCTAGCATCTGTGACAACATGAGCAACATCTCAGTTTTAAGTAGTCCATTTTCTTCTTCTTCATTAGCTGATTGCTTCCAACTCATAGGAATCCCCACCTAGTTGAATACTTTAAAATGGTGGAATCCCTCAATGGCATTGTCCATGCTAAAACAAATAATATTAATGATGAGTCTTCTATCTATTTCTATGACAACATGGACAACTCCATATAAGGTTGCCAAAATGCCACATGCATCCACTTATATAAGTGCACTCATAACAACCTATTTAAATGAAAAGGTGTGCAATCACATTGGCATCATTTAACACATAACACAGGATAAATGTGACCTCATGAAATAATCAACATATTTTATCAGATCAGATCGACCACTCCCACTCAAAGGAGCGATCTACTATACAGGCACAACAGGTGGATTCATTAAACTGTACGGCGGGTATGAAGTTAATAAGTAAATGAATAAGAATAAGCAAATAAGAAAATGTCTGATCAATCAGGAGGCAATACAAACAGGAAATCAAGTTAATTGATTTCAGTACCCGTCAAAAGTTGGGACACACCTACTCATTCAAGGCTTTTTCTTTATTTTTTACTATTTTCTACATTGTAGAATAATAGTGAAGACATCAAAACTATGAAATAACGCATATGGAATCATGTAGTAACCCAAAAAAGTGTTAAACAAATCAAAATATATTTTATATTTGAGATTCTTCAAAGTAGCCACCCTTTGCCTTGATGACAGCAGCTCTCTCTCTCTCTCAAGTATCAAAGGGAGGTTTTATTCAGTGTGGAAAATCAATACACTTGAATATGTTTTCACAAAGGGGCACAAAGGGGCTCATTGTCTCTCGGTGTGGCTGAATTTAATGTATTCCTGCTGATGAAACTAATTAAGCAATATCTAGCTAGCCCTCCACTCTAGTGAAGAGCCAGGAGCAGTCAGACAGGAAAACATTGTGAATGCTAATGTGGTAAAGGTAAGTTGGGCTAACTGAGTCGGGCTACGTCCTAAATGGCACCCTATTCCCTACATAGTTCACTAGTTCTGACCAGGCTTTCAGCTCCTTGTTATACACATCATATTGATTTTGGCTGCCAATATTGATACGATGCTGTGGCCATGGTAGGGGACAGCTCAATAGCATCTTGCTTTTTCATTGCTGGTGTAAATTGTCAATCCCATTGTGTTATATAAATGTCTGCCTTTCAGCACTCTCACCTGTTTCCCCATATGACCTCTAGCGACAGAACTTAAAAGAACAACACGTAGACGACATCCCAAATGGCACCCTAATTCCCATACGTAGACTACAAGAAGCTTAATCAAATCAAATTTTATTTGTCACATACCTCGTAACCAACAGATGTAGACTAACCAACAGTGAAATGCTTACTCATTTCCAACAATGCAGAGTGAAAGATAAAAAAAAGAATGAAACAGTGACACGAGAAGTAACTACACAGTGAATAATGAATAACAATAACAAGTAAAAATAACATGGCTATATACAGGGAGTACCAGTTCCGAGTCGGTGTGTAAGGGTATGAGGTAATTGAGGTAGCTACAGGTAGGGCTAAAGTCACTAGACAGCAGGATAAAATACAGTAGCAGCAGTGTATGTAGTGAGTGTGAAAGTATGAGTGTGTGTGTAGCGCTAGTACGCATGTGTGCGTGTGTTATGTGTGTGTGTGTGTGTGTGTGTGTGTGGGTAGAGTCTAGTATGTGTGCATAGTCTAGTGTGTGTGCATAGAGTCAGTGCAAGGGAGTTAGTGCAAAAAAGGGTCAATGCAGGTAGTCTGGGTAGCCATTTGATTAGCTATTTAGAGTTCTTGTTTAGCAGTCTCATGCCTTGGGTGTAGAAGCTGTTCAGGGTCCTGTTGGTTCCAGACTTGTGCACTGATACCACTTGTTGTGCGGTAGCATAGAAAATAGTCTATGGCTTGGTTGGCCGAAGTCTTAGACCATTTTTTGGGTCTTCCTCTGACACCACCTGGTATATTGTAGTGGTCCTGGATGGCAGGGAGCTCTGCCCCAGTGATGTACTGGGCCGTACTCACCACCCTCTGTAGCATCTTGCGGTCGGGTGCCTTGCAGTTGCCGTACCAAGTGATGATGCAGCCAGTCAAGATCCTCTCAGTGGTGCAGCTGTAGAACTTTTTGAGGATCTGAGGGCCCATGCCAAACATTTTCATCCTCCTGAGGGGGAAGAAGCGTTGTAGTGCCCTCTTCACAACTGTGTGGGTGTGTGTGGACCATGTTAATTGCTTAGTGATGTGGACACAGAGGAACTTCAAGTTCTCGACCCACTACAGACCCGTCGATGTTTCATCACAGCAAGAGGAGGGATAGTAACAAGTCAAGCATCCTTCATTGGTGGTGACATCATACAAGGCAGTCAAAGGTTTGTCAGGGGATAGAACGTGTCGATACATTTCAAGAAGGGTTTATGCAGACTGAAAGAAAATGTTATCACAACTTTTACTTGAAGAGTCCTTCACTGCACTCAGGGCTCATGCATACCTCATTGCTTGTGTCTCTATTTGAAAGGACTCAGGACTGACAGGGTTAGGGTTAGGGGTGTAATGAACGGTGAGATATTGCTTGAATACAAGGATTCTGAATGATGAAACTAGTAAACAGCAGATATATGGAGTACAGTCAGAATAGTATAAGAAATACATAGGCGAAGTAGAGGCTGTATTTGGATAATAATACTTTGATAACAACACAATTAAAGTTGGATATTCAAGAGATATTTGTGACTCGGCATCCTCACGACTGCTCCCATAAAAGATTAATGGGCGTAAATTGCAGTGATTTGTTGAAGGACAGTTGAGAGATTACACATCAGGCATCGATCCTAACATGTCTGTTATCTATAATCCATATTTAAACTCTCATCCTGCTACACCTGCTTAGTCATACATTATTAACGCGACGTGTCTTCGGTCCAATGAGCTGGTTCCTCTCCCTCTGTCTCTCTCCTTCTCTCTCTCCCAGTCTCTCTCTCTCTCTCTCTCCATTTAAACCATTGGTAAATGAAGTTTCTAAATGGGAAATGTAATTACACAACGTTTTTGAGCATTTTCAATAATATATTATGATAAAATTAGTGCCATTATATTCCTTATTTTTATGAACTAAGAAGGATTCTGTGATATTTTTAAATGGAAAAAATAGTTAATGTCTGAATAGCACTATGGTTCAGTAAGCCTATAACAAGGGCACTATGACGGATTTGTGTAATAAAATGCTTTAACCAAAGGAGTCTTCAAACATCCTAAACCTTCTCTCATTTTCCCTTATCCTCTACTACCCCATTCATATTTCACCGAAATTCACACAAAACAATTTATTGTGATTAGGCATGTAAATAAAAATGAGATTTCTATATTTCTTTCTCCATTCTTTCTCCCGGTCATTTACATTTATATTGAATTAGCGGCAGTGGAGAGAGAGTGAGGTGAAGAGGGAAGGAAAGCAGAGTGATTATAATGTGAGATTACAGACAGATTGCACAGCCATTATGTTGTGTAATTACAGAGGGAGAGAAGAGAAGGGCCCTGATACCCAGATGGCAAGATCCATTTCATTTAGAAAAGGTCTCTGCTACCTCTCAACGCTCCTGTAAATATTATATAGACCAAGCAGCCATTTTTATAGGTCACAATTTATGAGAGACAAATATCAAACACTGCATTCAGTGGGATGGATTGTTGGACCCATTGTACGATTTACAGCTGCATCCTATCTCAGCTTTATGGGTTAATTTGACTGTATTGATCTCTTGTAATGCATGTACTATTACTCATGAAGCACTTAGGGGGGTAATAGAATGAATAAAATAAATATCACACAGCTTTATATAAGATCATGCTGTCCCTTATATTCTATATAATGAATATACGGCCAATGCATAGGAACTGCAAAGTCAAAACAAATGAAATGAGTTGGTGTTAAATCGTGTTATAAATGACATGTAGAAATGTGTGAAGGTCTATAACATTTATGCCGATGACAGCAGAGAAAAATCATTTAGCTTTACTTACTATGAAGAATTAAAGTCAATACACTTAGAGAGGCTAAACAATCCCAAGGAAATATTTAAGCTGGGAAGAAACAAATGCTCACACAAACATAACTTATAGTTGTTTTCAACAGTTTGTGCTGAAAACGGTCGTTCTTGTTTTTTTTCTACAGAGAAATGTGCAAATGTGTTTCTCATAAATCGTGATTATCTTATTATCCTGTTACAGTTTATCTACAACATACTGATATAGACAATTGATTAACCATGTACCTCTGAATAAGATTTGACAATGGCTCTACCTATTGACCTAGCTCAGTTACTACCATCTCGTGCTTGTGTCTGTCATTGCCATCTATAAAAAAAAATATATATTTTTTGGGGGGCCAGTATTTACGATGTACTATAATTATTATGAAATGATATGCAATCGTTTTGCAGTTTGAGGCTAAATTGTTATGACTTATGAAAAATAAGCTTTTTAGCAAACACTTTTATTTGGAAAATTAGGCTTTTATTTTGAAACGAGGTGAGGTGTCACGTCACACAGGAAGTAATCATCCACTCCAGGTCAGTGTTTATTTACATCGGAGAGGTGAAGTTCAAAGCTAATTTATAACTTCAGGGTCTTGGGCTACAGTTTTTATTTTCACATGCACGGGGCTTTGAGTTACTAACATAAGCAGAATTGATATACGTACCTGATTGCATCGTGAGCCATGAGTGCAATACTCCCTCGTATCGAGCAGCTATCGTCCAGAGTTGTGCGAATCCTGGGATGCAACCCTGGTCCAATGACACTACAAGGAACCAATACGTATTTAGTTGGAACGGGGAAAAGGTATTTTCGTTTTGTGGAAATGTACTAGCCTCGCATTTCCCCTCTTGGACAGCATTGCCACATGCGTGCCTATCCATTTGCAGTTGAAGGTCTAATGTAGTACAATTTTATTGAAAGAGTGTTATGGATATGGAAACTACACAAATTAACAGACCATTCTTGTTTTAAGGCGAGTGTTGATAGACACAGGAGAGCCTGCCGTCCCTGAGTACATCAGCAGTCTCCAACAAGCCTTGAGCCAGTTCAACACTGCCATCCAGGAGATCATTGTCACCCATTGGCATCACGACCATACAGGTGGAGTGATCGACATCTGCAGGGACATTACTGGAAGTGAGTGACACATGGATGTGACACCTGACAATGGTAACTGTCTCATTTTGTCAGCCACAGATTGACAGCTTCAGAGACCTATTTGGTCTGATCCAGGGCGTTATGTGCTTTTTGTTGACGCTGACTCAGAAACCCACACATCCCTTGTGCTTTTATTTCTCCACACAGGTTCTGAGTTACAAGTAAGCAAACTCCCTCGCTCTCCCCCAACTGACGAAAGAATAGGATCAAGTAAGACGTACACTTACCTGAAACATGGAGACGTCATAGAAACTGAGGGGGCCACACTGAAGTAAGTGTAACGTTACTGTGTAAATAGTGTAGTGCCAGTGGTTGACTTGGGCAGCAGCTTACCGGAGCTGAGGACCGGCACCTCCATTCTACTGCTTGATCTCCTATTCATCTTATAGAATGTTGGCTCAGAAGTATTGTGAAGCTTCTGCACCTCAATATAAACAGGCACCTATCTCAGTCCAAGTCAAGCGCTGTGAAGTGCATAAGCTTTATTATGGCTGTATGTATAACTGTGGGTGTGTGTGTGTGTGTGTGTGTGTGTGCGCACGCAGAGTCCTGTTTACCCCAGGACACACAGATGACCACATGGCCCTTGTTTTGGAGGAAGAGAAGGCCATCTTCTCAGGAGACTGTATTTTGGGGGAGGGAACAGCCGTATTTGAAGATCTCTATGACTATATGAAATCTCTGCAAATTCTGCTGGACTCACAGGCTGACCTAATATACCCAGGTTTGTTATTGAGCTCTAAAACAATTCTTAAAACTCATGGGAATGCGTCCCAAATGGCACCCTATTCCCTATTTAGTGCAATAATTTTGTCCATATACCCTGGTAGTACACTAAATAGTGAATAGGGTGCCAATTGGGACGTAGAGTGTGTGAATAAGTGCACAGTGAACAAAAATATATGGATGTCTGAAGACGCATAACATCATGGTTTGAGAGGCTCTTCAGATTACTAGTTTACATTTACAGCTATGTTAGCTATGCATAGGACTTGATACAAAAAACATCTACATTACTTTCTTTCCAAACTCATTTCTTTAGGTCATGGCCCTGTGGTCCAAGACGCTGGTTCTAAGATCCAGCATTACATCAGCCATAGAAACCTCAGAGAGCAACAGATCCTCAGTGTCCTCCAGGCAGCCGGAGGGAACACATTTTCATCTATGGAACTGGTCAAAGTCGTCTACAAGGTTTGTACATTATAACTTAAAGTTAGGGGCCCGGTTGCATAAAACATCTTAAGTGTTTCCCTTAAGGAATCATTTCCCCTTACCTAAGGGAATTGTTCAAGTGCATTGCATAGAGCCCCTCAAATATTTCCTTTAGGTAAGGTCATTCTTAAGGGGTTGAACAGGAGTTTGGAGGCATGTATGGCAGAAAGAGTATCTGGTTACCATGGAGATGGCATGATTCACTGACTCATTTTGTGAGATAGCAAAATAGAACTTCTACAATCAAGACAGGATAACCAAATTGCTTCAGAAGATAGTAAACCACATTTCTTGTAGTTACTTTTTTCTAAACTTGTTTATATTACTTTCTAGTACGTCAAGCTAGTTTACAGAGTAGCTATAGCTACAATGGTTGCTCCACTAAAAGTTTTGTGGTTTAGTACGGTACCCTGCATCACTTCATTGCTCCAGACCAGCGTAAGGGGGAGTTAGAGCACTGATTATGCTTTTGGGTCCCAAGGCGCTACTGTGTGTCTAACTGACAATGAATGGGCTACATAAACCTAAATAGAAACTGATAATTGTACACGACTTCAGTATTACTTACCAAAACTGTTGTTACACTAAGGTTTTTATTCTAAGAGAAACTTAGACTACAGTTAGGGTGTGGAAATGTTAGGATTATTTTGCTCTTACTGCAGAAGTGTAGCCTAAAGTCACGTTGTTCAGCGCCCGAGTGGCGCAGCTGTCTAAGACACTGCATGGCAGTGCAAACTGATGCTGGTTCAATACCTGTGCCGGCCGAGACCGGGAGACCCATGAGGTGATGGTAGGCTTTTGATTTCTCTCCCTCTAAAAACAGAAATAAATAATTCTAAATAACAAACTGGCTTTATTTACAAATTAGTAACAATGTCTCACCCCATGTTCATGAAAGGCCTTTTTTCTCTCTCACTTTGTTATTTGAAAACGAAATAATCTCCAAAATATCATTATTTTTAAAACAAAGCTATTATTATTAAATAATTTAGAATGATATAAAAGCCCCTTGGATATTCTCACAGATATATTATTAACCCTGTTTTTCACAAGCGTAGCAGGCTGTGAATTCTGCAAACGTTTATAGCAGGACAATATATACTCTCCACTGAGATAGAGGTAGGCACATGAGGTTCAAGGCATGAGAGCAGGAGGCACGGGAGGGGCCGCAGAGCAGCGCACAGAAGACGGACCTAGCCCATGGGGGAGGGGGGGTGGACCCCCAACCTGCCCCACAGGGTAGCACAGAGCAACACTTTAAGGGGCATTGCATTTGTTATGGCGCTGACTAGAGAAATGTTCCCGCTGTTCTTAGTGCCTGTCTACACGTTCAAACTAAAACAATGGAACTAATAATGGTGCGAAAAGATTTTAATTGGGAAGGCAGATATTATTAAATATTAAAGCATTAGACCTCTCACTAAAGGCGTCAGTCAAAAGTTATACTTAAATCCGAACTGCATTTAACGAAAAATGACATGAAAAGCGCACATTTGTAAATCCCAAACTCTGAAAGTAATTGGAAAGGTAGATACTAATTATTTGGGACATTGTGGCTTTTGGTTTCTCCAGAAATAAATAATTCTAAAAAACAAACTCACTCTAGGTTAAATGAAAACGAAATCCTTTCCAAAGTACCTTAACTTTTTAAACGAAGGGATTATTATTAATTAATTTAGAATTGTATAAAAGCCCCTTAGATATTCTCAGATATTCTCACAGATCCTAAAGGAAAACGCACCTTAGATATTCATTTAGAATCCTCCAATCTTCTAAATGTAATTATTGGCGGAGGGTCACGTCATTGAATTTCTTTTTTCTTCGATATACTGTAGGCCTACCGTAGGCAAAATGAGTCTCACTAGTGTTGAGTAATGTGGTGTAGGTCTTATTTATTTAAAGAGCATATTGAAGTTAGAAGCAATAGGATTTGTAGCAATAACTATTTCAGCACCGTTTCACGCTGCTCTGAGACAAGCATGGGGACTGGTCTTGATAAATCAATGCAATTTTTATTTTCACTGAATCTCCGTTTGATTATTGGGTTACACTACAATTATGGTGTGGAAATGTTATGCCCCTTAGATATTAATTTAGAATCCTCCAATCCTCTTATGCTGTAACCTACTCCCGACTGTCACGTTGTACAGTGCCATATTTTCCATTCCATCCTAACGGAAACCCTGAGGGTTCGTTGTTAATTTTTCTTGGAATATAAACACCATAATATTAATCAAATGAATTAAGCTAAATTTCTTAAAATAAATTCCATATACTATGTTCTTACAAAAAAGGTTTTAAATTCTCTAGTAATGCTAATATATATGGAAGACTATCAAAAGCTTCTCAAAGATGCCCTCTGGTAGTCAAACTAGCACTAACTTGCATTAACGTTAAAAATGGCTGACAATTAAATAACGTGCCATAGAATTCTGATACAGCCCGGAAGGTGTGCTGCAGTATGACACAACTTAAAAGAGGAACCACTGTAATTATCCAGCTATCGTTATAGCCATGGATTGTGCATGTTCCATTGTTTACCTAAGTAGATAGCTTTTTGATGTTCAAACTTTTGTAACCAGAGCAGATGAAAGCAACATTCACATCCACAAATGCTGTTTACATTGATATCCATACTGAATGAAGCAGTTAAGGGACTTTGTGGGCAAATAACTTTTTCACTTAATTTAAGGGGGAAATTCACCTTAAAATGTTTTGTGCAAGTGACTTAACTTTAAGGGGAAAGTTTCCCCTTAAAGTTAACTTAAGGTGTTTTATGCAACCAGGTCCTGAACGTCCTTTGGTTACATCCCTTGGTAACATAAGATTGATATACGGTATGTGTAGATGCTGACCCAAGAATGTTACAACATTCAAAGCCTACTAACACTGCTTTGCCTATAGAATTATATGGGTTGCACGTTGCATCACAATATTGTTTTAAATGTTTGTTTTAGGACTGATGAAGATTTGATCAAAAGTGCATTACTGCGACTTGAAAACATTGACATTTCTAAAGAAGGCAAATAATTAGTAGGAAAACCTAGATGCAGTATAACCTTAGCTACAGTAGTTAGCTAAGATTGAGGGGAGATCTCCAGATTTTATCTAGCTAATGTTAGCATTGCTAGCTATTTTTGAGTGCTATTTTTGCTAGTCACTTTATCGTGCCTTCGTCTACATATCTACCTCAAGTACCTCATACCTCTGCACATTGATCTGGTACTGTTACTCCCTGTATATAGTTCCATTGTTTCATGTTTTGTGTGGACAGCAGGAAGATTAGCTGCAAATTTTCGCAACAGCAAATGGGGATCCTAATAAAATACCAAATACCGTTCTTGTGTATTTTATTTATTCCTCGTGTTAGTTACTAGTTTATTTTTGTATATAATTTTTTAAACTCTGCATCATGGTTGGGAAAGGTTCATAAGCAATCATTTCACTATAAAGTCTACACCAGTTGTATTCGGCGCATGTGATGGAAATAAAATTTGATTTGACGAACTTTGCTAGCTAATGACAACATCTGTCTAAAGTAAATTTGACAACATGATGATAATGGCAAAGTTGTTTCCAACTAAATACTCTGTGTACTAGCAATGTCATCATAATTCCCAAGCCCCTATAGTGTAATTTAGGCAAAGTCATTAGTCCCTGTTCTACTTTTGAGCATCAATATGGCTGCAGTTGCTGTGGAATGTTGACAAAGGTGCAACCCATGAATTAGAGGTCTTCACGGGTCCAACAGACCCAACATTTTGAGATCCGACCAGGTCTGGGTCCTAAATTCAGACTTTTGTCTCGGATTTGGGTCGGGTCTGATATAATTGCCACGGGTCTCGTGTATGTGCAATTAAAATTGAGTTACCGACTAGACCTGATTGGACCCGTCCTCTGTTCATTTAATGTGTGTGAGGTGATGGGAACTACGCGAGCTGAATTATCTGTGTCAGCCAATTGCAACTCAATAAAACATATAGCTTATGTCCAGCTGAAACTGGTTCTGGCTGCTCACTTCACGTGTGCCTGCTTTTAAATATTAATATCATACAGTGGACACCTAACCCTATAGGCCCATACATGCAATGCCTGGTGCATTTGGTGCTCAAATCTCTGACAGCTGAACCATGAGGTGGACAATTATTGTTTTAGGAAAGTAAAAACCATTAAAACAATGGGCTACAAAGTTTTGAATATGCTACACATCAAAAGGCGATTAATATTTTTTGGTGTAATTTGTTATAGGTAGGTTTTAAGGACCTGTAACTGTGGATGATTTGGGCAATATTGCTTGTTTATTGATGGTGTTGGCAGCGCCTGGTCGGTTTATTTTTCGCTCTTTCTACTCTCGGATCTGCATTGGTATGTTTTTTCAAGGGGCCTTTTCGGAATGGGTTTGACTGTCTTATGGTCTCAGTTTAAAAATATAGTTTATGCATATCGGGTCGAGTGGGAAAACCTCGGAACGGGTCCAACTTTTTGCACCCTTGAAAACCTCTGCCATGAATAATCTACTTTGTAACCCACCTTGTAAAATGTACTTTTCTGCAAAAGGAGACACCTGAACATCTGCATAGAGCTGCAGAGGTGAACCTTGTGCATCACCTAAAGAAACTGGAGAAGGAGGGGAAGATAACTGTTGGTATGTCTTCATTTCACTTACATTACATTATGTTACACCATTCGGTTAATGTATTACCATTTTCCAGTAGTTAACATTTTTTCATTTACTATTTTTCTTTCAGCTAGTGATGATTCTTCTCACACCAACAAATGGAAGAGTAATTTGTGATCAATGATTTAATCTGATTTATCTGTTGAAAAATGACATCCCTAACAAAGGACACGTGATCTTCAAGTGATTCACATTTCCCTGTCCCACACACAACTGAGCTTGTTTGACGTGAAGTAAAGAGTATTTGCAAGAATCTTACTTTGTAATTCTTTATAGCACTGCAATTATTTAATGTCTGTATAGCACTGCAATGATTTAATGTTTGTATAGCACTGCAATTATTTAATGTCTGTACTTTATGTCTGAAGACAGCTAAAGGGGTGTTTAAAATGTGGCACATCAATATAGGGAGCTGCAAATGCACTGGTGGGTACCCCTGATTTATACCCCTGATTTATACCCCTCATTCATCGACAGATAGCCTCAAGGTTCCAGGGTTAGGCCAGTAACCGAAAGGTTGCTGGTTTGAAATCCCAGAGCCAACAAGGTAAGAAATCTTGCTGTGCCCTTGAGCAAGGCACTTAACCCCAATTGCTCCATTGGTGACCCTGGCTGTGACCCCAATTCCTGCAGCAGCTCAGGGGGAGTTGGGATATGCAAGAAACACATTTCCATTACAAACGTATACAAGTGTGTAACAGGACAAATATAAGCAGCCCCACAATTATTATTATTATTGCTAATATGCTGATCTTGGACACTTGGGCATTATTACATTTACATTTTAGTCATTTAGCAGACGCTCTTATCCAGAGCGACTTACAGTAGTGAATGCATACATTTCATACATTGTTTTTGTATGAGTTGAACTGCTTTCAGAATGTTACTGTGGACAGCTTAACTCTGATAAACTAAGATGAAGCACATTTAAACCCTGTGAAGTGATCGTATTGTTCCTTTCTTATTCATAAACCAAGATTTAACAGATTTTTCTATTGAGAAACCCAGATTTAACAGATTTTTCTATTGAGAAACCCAGATTTAACAGATTTTTCTATTGAGAAACCCAGATTTAACAGATTTTTCTATTGAGAAACCCAGATCAAACTGTATGAATCTATAATGTAAAATGTACAGATGCCGTCTAATAAACACATTGTTTTTCAATATAAAACAAACCGGTACTCAAAGTTATCCTTCATATCATTCACCGCCTTTGCAATAATATACACAAAGAAGTATTTTGGGGCAATGATCAATGCTAATGCCAAAGCCACTGATTATAATACCAATAAATCATCACTAGGTGGCAGTGTTTATCAAGGAGAGGCAATAACTGAACTGTGGACAATGAGTAGAATGTCAGCCCATAATGGCATCGATTTTGTATTTAGGCCACAAGCAGAGAACCATTCAAGAAAAGATATGACCAATTGCCTTCCACTGTTCTTTGCGCTTCAATATACAATACTTATTTGGGATTTTAAGAATGTCATAGGCAGCCAAATACATGTTTTTGTTGCCAGGCCTCTTCCCTATAAACTGTCTGTCTGTAACTACATCCCCTGAAATCCCTCTAAGTAAATATATATATATTTTTTAAAATATTTTTTATAGGGTATAGAAAAGGATATGAAACAGCTTGAAAGACAATATACAATACTTAAGCGCAAAGACATTAGGCAGACGTGGCTAAAATTAGTTTCTCTTTTCCATATGCGCGAAACCTTTCCCTAGCTCAGTCTAATGGGGGAACATTAACAATTTATTTGATCAACAGCAGGTGTGGCCAATTAGTGAGTGCGGCTCTGTGGCCGCTATAAAGGCAGACATGGGTGATGTAAGTAGTGTAATCAGTTCTAGTCCATGGAGGGTTTGGACAGAGGATATGATTTGTGAGCAGTGCAAACGTTTGAACATCTGCCCGAGACATTTTAACCGTGCCAAATAGGAAAAAGAATCCTAATGTGAAGAGAGGCACTAGCTTACTGTGTTTGTGTGTCAGCTTGTTAATTGACTCATTATGAAATACAAACCTGAATAATTTTTTCTTTTTTTACTCAAATTAAAATGAATTTAGGCCTAAATAAAAAGGTGTTTACTATTTAGTAGACTAGGCTACATTTTAAAGGCTTCATAATGTCATGTTTATTTTAGTAAACAAGGAAGGACTATGGCAACCTATTGAAGTAAAAAATGCAGTGTAAACATCCTCTTTAGTTGTGGCTAACAAACTTTAACCGGGCATTCATTGCATTGTGTCTGGCTTTTAGCTACTATGGCTGGCTGCAGTGTCATCATTCTCGCCGTCTGTTCTGTGAGCAGCAAAGTCTATTGTGGTAATGAGTGCTGATGCCCTGCGCGTGTGGGGGAGGACTACTGGTAAGATAAACAAGCAGCCAGTCATCGCAGAGGAACATGGCGGCAGTGCCTTTACATTGCCGTTTCCCGATTTCGAAGGTCCTGGCATAACAGTTTGCATTTATGGGATTTCAAGTTACGGTAAGTTGAGAGTAACTTACAATGGATGTGTTTTGACGTGAAGAAGTGTGTTTTGTGTGCAGTTAGATAAAATATATGGTAGGCTATAGAATCCGTAATGTCAGTTTAGTCTGAACACTGGGAAGCGGCGTTGTCGCTTGTTGTCTGAAGCGAGATATTTCTTTAGATGGCTCGGGGATGATTCTTAACGCCAGACTAGTTTTGTTGTGAAGCGTTGCTGAGAATTCAATGACATTGAACTTAAAATGTGTGTACGAAGCCATTTAAATACATTGTTTTTGGTTTGTAAGTACATAGCCTGTGTTTCAAATAGAAAAGTTTAAGGAGATGTATTTTTGGCAGATTCATTTGAAGGTATTGCACGACATGCCGATAGCGAACATGGTAAACTGCACATAGTTTGAGGTTTCTGCATCATGCAAAATAACTTATTGAAACCAAAATAACAGTTGCGGTTGAATAACCAAACGTCACTGTGGTTTACGAGTTTAAGTAGGAAATCCTCAGCAAGCTCGGCACCACATTTCCGATTGTTATTTAGCCTCAACTGTGTAACAACTAGAAATGCCTGCGATCGGAAAGGTGTAACGTTGAGAGGTATGAGATCATAAAAAAAGTACCCTAACTTTTCATCAACCTTTTGACGGTGACGTCATATGGCGAAATTAATTTAACAATTTCTCCCACCATAGAGTTAGTTACACATTTCTCAAATAAAACTCGTTTGAGTTTGGTAATGAGATCTTGTAACCTAAGTTTTGATGGTTTGAGTGTCTATCACCAGTAGTAACTCAACAGTTAAAACGAATATCGGAGTCTTATTTTGTTTGTCTTGTTGTGAGAACCTGTTTTACTCTGTATGCGTGAATCACGATGACTCATTTTTTTGAAATGCTAGTAAAAAGTGTTAGGAGCATGGAATAATGGCTCCAAAATCAAATACAGTTAACATTGAGAAGGGCCAGTGGGCCACCAATTAATTGGCCTGCAGAAGGTTGACCATATGGCAGGTGCATGTTATCCATAGTGAAATCTCACCCAATAACTCAAAGTGCCATTAGTTTAAAAATAAAGATTGGATGAAAAAAGCTGGATCTAGACCTAATGGTCTAGAATATATTGGTAGAGACTAGTGGTCATTGTTGGCCCTTTAATGCCTATTTGTTCTCTGCTGTTTTACAGAGTAGTGAACTTTGAAAGGTATTGCATTACACAGCGGCATTTCGTTGACAGCGATAACAACCAACTTAATATTTTTTGTAGTTTATTTTGAATATCTTATTTTGCTTATAATTTTAGAGCCTTTTTTAGCCCTTAAATTTGCCATGTTTAGTAGGCTATGCCGAAGGCTTGGCATGTGCTTCTAACACAGTGCATTACAGTAAGTGATTTAGAAGGGATTGCATTGCTGTACACATTAAGAGCCTTTATGAGTTTATCTGCTTTCCCAACGAGTGATCTTTTGGCTGTATTTACACGGGAAGCCCAATTCTGATATTTTTTTCACTAATTGGCCTTTTGACCGATCCCATCCGCTCTGAAAAAGCCCTGATGTTAAAAGATCTGAAGTGATTGGTCAAAAGACCAATTAGTGAAAAAAATATCAGAATTGGGCTGCCTATGTAAATGCAGACATAGTGACTTGGAATCAGCAAACCATGTGAGCAATATAATAATGTCTGCACCAATGGCAGAGGAGCGGGATGAAGCTTGGGACTTGACAGTGTCGTTTTTCCTTTGGCAGGTTTCTGCAGGCTTAAAGGCCCAGTGCAGTCAATGCAGTTTTTCCGCTGGTTTGTATCTCATTGTACAACAGTTGATGAAACGAACACTAAAAGTATGAAGAAAAATGTATCAGTGTCATTTAATGATAGTTACTAGTTGAAAATACAATCTACACAGGACCTAATCAGCAGGTTTTGCATTGGAGTTTCTGCTTGCCTGGTGATTACACCAGGCGGTAATTTAGTTAATAGACCAATAACAAAGCTAACTAGCGCTTTATAATTTCCCCCTCCCCACTGAGATCTCTCCCAAACCGTCCTAGCAAAAATCTTGCTTAAAGTTTTTTTGTTGTTGCCAAAAATATATTTTTTACAATTTTAAATGGACAACTATTACAGTAAGGTACTTAGTTGTTAACCAGACATGATTTGATATTGAGATAAAAGCATCTGCATTGAGCCTTTAACCTGAACTTGAAAATCCCACGTTAAAGGGGGTCCGCTGGTTTTTAAAGAGACATAAGCCATTCCTATTTCATTGAGTTTATTTACCTATTTCAAAATAATCAGAAGTCTGATATTTGAAACACTGCATGATGTTTTTAAATGGAATGCCCCAACTCACCCTGTGCTTTCCTCCTGCCTTTTCAAATGTGCATTGACATTGCTGGGTTTTTCCCTGCTCTCTGTAATTGCATTGCATGGAAAATAAGAAATTGTATACATCCATTCTTATGTGACCTGATTATGAGAGGTAGTGTGTACTATTACAGTATGATTCATTTATCCAAAGCCCTTGAATGTTCATTCCAAGCTGCGTTCACGTGACTAATGTAAGTCTCTCTCTCGTGGAATGAAATGTTCTCCATCTCTTACTGTGAAGCCCAATACTCAGTCTTCAACTTGAAGCACTTTCTGTTGCCGTGTTCAATTTATCGATTCCTGTGCGCGTGTGCGTGCGTTTTTATAGGCTGAGAGTACAGTGTTTCCTCTGGGGGGGAAAAATAGCGGGGGGGGACTTTTTAAAAGGACATTCTACTCTAAAATGAATGAAAATTAAACTATGCTGACACAATTTGAAAATATAATTTATACCTCCAGAAATGACCCCCTTAACAGGCTACTGGTAAAATGATTTGATAAAATAATTTTAACATATTGATCAGGTATGCTGTTAGCAATAAACATTATCACCTGTAGCCCAACTGATGCAGCATGGTGGCTATAAATAAATAGGCAATCCCATTCTTCAGCCTATCTGCATTTGCCCTATTGGGCTAATCATTAGCTAGATCTCAAATGTGATCTTTTAACTGCACTGATCAAAAATATAAACCCAACATGCAATAATTTCAAAGATTTTACTGAGTTACGGTTCATATAAGAAAATCAGTCAATTGAAATAAATTAATTAGGCCCTAATCTATGGATTTCACTTGACTGAGAATGCAGATATGCATCTGTTGGTTACAGATACCTTGAAAAAAGGTAGGGGTGGGGATCAGAAAACCAGTCAGTATTTGGTGTGACCACCATTTGCCTCCTGCGACACATCTCCGCCACGTGGAGTTGATCAGACTGTTGATTATGGCCTGTGGAATGTTTTCCCACTCAATGGCTGTGTGAAGTTTCTGGATATTGGCGAGAACTGGAAGACGCTGTCGTACACGTCGATCCAGGGCATCCCAAACATGCTCAATGGGTGACATGTCTCGTGAGTATGCAGGCCATAGAAGAACTGGGACATTTTCACCTTCCAGGGATTGTGTACAGATCCTTGCGATATGGGGCTGTGCATTATCATGCTGAAACATGAGGTGATGGCAGCGGATGAATGGCATGACAATGGGCCTCAGCATCTCATCGCGGTATCGCTGTGAATTCAAATTGCCATTGATTAAAATGCAATTGAGTTAGATGTACGTAGCTTATGCCTGCCCATACCATAACCCCACCGCCAACATGGGGCACTCTGTTCCCAACGTTAAAATCAGCTAACCGCTCGCCCACACAATGCCATATACGCTGTCTGCCATCTGCCTGAGACAGTTCTCCAGTGTGCCAGTGGCCATCGAAAGTGAGCATTTTCCCACTGAAGTCAGTTACGACGCTGAATTGCGGTCAGGTCAAGACCCTGGTGAGGATGCAAGTAAGCTTCCCTGAGATGGTTTCTGATAGTTTGTGCAGAAATCTGTTGGTTGTGCAAACACACAGTTTCATCAGCTGTCTGTGTAGATGGCGTCAGACAATCCCGCAGGTGAAGAAGCCGGATGTGGAAGTCCTGGGCTGGCATGGTTACAAGTGGTCTGCGGATGTGAGGCCGGTTAGATGCACTGCCAAATTCTCTAAAATGATGGAGGTGGCTTATGGTAGAGAAATGACCATACAAGCCAGAGAATTGAAAGCTAGCTTTTCATGGTAAGGTGTTCGGCGCATGTGACCAATAAAATGTGATTTGATTTAGACATTCTTGCAGTCAGCATGCCAATTGCACACTCCCTCAACTTGAGACATGTGGTAGAGGTCAACTGATTTATGATTTTTCAACACCGATACCGATTATTGGAGGACCCAAAAAATCCGATGCCAACAAAATGTTAATAAAAAAAGAAAAAGTATATTTATTTGTAATAACAATTACAGCAATACTGAATGAACAATGAACCCTTATTTTAAGTTAATATAATACATAAAATCAATTTAGTCTCAAATAAATAATGAAACATGTTCAATTTGGTTTAAATAATGCAAAAACAGTGTTGGAGAAGAAAGTAAAAGTGCAATATGTGCAATGTAAAAAAGCTAATGTTTAAGTTCCTTGCTCAGAACATGAGAATATTTGAAAGCTGGTTGTTCAATATTCCCAGTTAAGAAGTTTTAGGTTGTAGTTATTATAGGAATTATGATGCATCGACTATTTCTCTCTCTACCATTTGTATTTCATATACCTTTGACTATTGGATGTTCTTATAGGCACTTTTAGTATTGTCAGCCTAATCTCGGGAGTTGATAGGCTTCAAGTCATAAACAGTGCTGTGCATCAATCATTGCTAAGAGCTGTTCGCAAACGCAGTAAAATGCTGTTTGAATGAATGCTTACGAGCCTGCTGCTGCCTACCACCGCTCAGACTGCTCTATCAAATCATAGACTTAATTATAATATAATAAACACAGAAATACGAGCTTTTGGTCATTAATATGGTCAAATCCGGAAACTATAATTTCGAAAACAATACGTTTATTCTTTCAGTGAAATACAGAACTGTTCCGTATTTTATCTAACGGGTGGCAACCATAAGTCTAAATATTGCTGTTACATTGCACAACCTTCAATGTTATGTCATAATTATGTAAAATTCAGGCAAATTAATTACGGTCTTTGTTAGGAAGAAATGGTGACTCTGCTTGCACTGAACACAAGACGAGTGACACAATAATATTGCCTGCTAACATGCATTTATTTTAACTAAATATGCAGGTAAAAAAATATATACTTCTCTGTATTGATTTTAAGAAAGGCATTGATGTTTATGGTTGGGTACATTTGTGCAACGGTTGTGCTTTTTTTCCCCGCGAATGCGCATTTGTTAATCATCACCCGTTTGGCGAAGTTGAAGTAGGCTGTGATTCAATGATAAATGAACAGGCACCGCATTGATTATATATTTATTTTACCGTTATTTAACCAGGTAGGCCAGTTGAGAACAATTTCTCATTTACAACTGCGACCTGGCCAAGATAAAGCAAAGCAGTGTGACAAAAACAACAGAGTTACACACAAATAAACAGAAAAATATATATTTTTTTGGTGTGTTTTTGACTATGTACAGTGTGTGCAAATGTAGGGAGGTAGGCAATAAATAGGCCCTAGAGGTGAAAATAATTACAATTTAGCATTAATACTGGAGTGATAATGTGCAGATGATGAATGTGCAAGTAGAGATACTGGGGTGCAAGAGGGTAAGTAATAATATGGGGATGAGGTAGTCGGGTGTGCTATTTACAGATGGGCTGTGTACAGTGATCGGTAAGCTGCTCAGACAGCTGATGCTTAACGCAGGACAAGCTAGTTAACCTAGTAATATCATCAACCATGTGTAGTTAACTAGTGATTATGTGAAGATTGATTGTTTTTATACGATAAGTTTAATGCTAGCCAGCAACTTACCTTGGCTCCTTGCAGCCACAAGGTCCTGTTGATGCTGCACTCGCGTAACAGGTGGGCAGCCTGCCACGCAGTTTCCTCGTCGATTGCAACATAATCGGCGTCCAAATAGGCCGATTACCGATTGTTATGAAAACTTGAAATTGGCCCTAATTAATTGTTCGACCTCTAATCTGTACCGTTGTGACAACTGCACATTTTAGTGTCCTTTTATTTTCCCCGGCACAAGGTGCACCTGTGTAATGATCATGCTGTTTAAACAGGTTCTTGATATGCCACACGTGTCAGGTGGATGGATTATCTTGGCATTTGCTTACTAACAGGGATGGTAACATTTTTGCACACAATTTGAGAGAAACAAGCTTTTTGTGCGTGTTGAACACTTCTGAGAACTTTTATTTCAGCTCATGAAACATGGTCCCATCACTTCAAATGTTGCATTTTATATTTTTGTTCAGTGTAGTTGGTATCCCGTTGCTGAATTGTCCCCCCAAATTAGCATAAACACCGTGAATATAATGTAGGTCTACCTGTTAGGGTAACTTGGGGTAATCCACCACCAGGGGTAAAATACCCCATGCCTGTATTTCTAACAGAAACCACTTCATGTCACCATACCCCCCCTCCCAACACTTTCCCTGCTCACCTAAAAATGTAATCTGTCTCATCACAATTTAAGTCACTCCCAAAAAATGATTTTGATATAGAGTGGCATTTTACCTCAAGTTACCCTACCATTAACCCGTGTTACATTAGCCCCACTCTCCCCTTTGCACTCACTGCAAATTACGGAGTGGTAATGTGCTTAACTAGCCTAGTACGAACATCCTGATCTTGCAAGCTTGCATTCTGTTTCTCTACATGGGTATCTGTATTGCGAAACAGAATGTAAACTCGCGAGATCAGGATGTTTTGTACGAGGCTAGTGCTTAAAACCTCTTAAGGATCCGCCCCCTTTTCTAAAAATGTTCGCCTAAAATGACATACCCAAATCTAACTGCCTGTAGCTCAGGACCTGAAGCAAGGATATGCATATTATTGGTACCATTTGAAAGGAAACACTTTGAAGTTAGTGGAAATGTTAAAGAAATGTAGGAGAATATAATACAATAGATCTGGTCAAATATAATACAAAGAAAAAATCAACCGTTCTTCTGTTCAAACTTTTGTATCAAGACTGCCCAAATGTGCCTAATTTGTTTATTAATAACTTCATGTTCATAATTGCGCACTCTCCTCAAACAATAGCATGGTATTCTTTCACTGTAATAGCTACTGTAAATTGGACAGTGCAGTTAGATTAACAAGAATTTAAGCTTTCTGACAATATCAGATATGTCCTGGGAAATGTTCTTGTTACAAACAGCCTCATGCTAATCCCATTAGCCTACATTAGCTCAACCGTCCCGTGGACGGGACACCAATCCCGAAGATGAACCATATGGCTGCTAAAAACTCAGGTTTTAAAATGGTGCAGTTTGTGCATATTTAGGAGTTGAGAAACAAAGTACGAATGGAAAGCTGGGATCCCCCTCTTTTAATTATTTGTTATTTTTTTTAACAAAGGCCATTAAAACGTCTGTTTTTAACCGCAATTGCAAGAATTGTTGTGCATTGACTGCTTGTCAGAATGCATGTTTCCCTCACTATGGCACTCGTAACTTGAATGTGCCTCGAGAGGAATGTTTCTCTCACGTAGAACATGCATCAAGCCGACTAGATAAATAAACTATTCTACTATGGGGTTGTCATAGTTTTCTATTCATTACACGTTTTGTTTGCAAAGGAAAAGAAAACGTGGACTGTTATAGCATCTTCATAGTGTGCCTCTGCAGACTTTTATTGGGGGGGAGTGGTGGCAATTTTGCCGTGGGTACAGCACCACATAAATGATTGCGACGGAAACACTAGAGTGTGTGCAGTAAGTGCCGCAGTCACCCCACACTGAGTCTGTCACCTGGATGTCACACTGCAGGGACGGATGTCTCAGTGAATGTTCTGATCTCCACCCCCCTGTATTAACTGCTTTGGCCACAGACTTACTAACACTACCAGTGTTAACCCAACCGCCCAGGCAGTCACCAGCTCAATGATAGTTCATGGATGGACTGCCAGTGCCACCTTACAGTATGATCTGGTTGCATCACTGCCTGGTATGGCAACTGCTCGGCCTCCGACCGCAAGGCACTACAGAGGGTAGTGCAAACGGCCCACTACATCACTGGGGCCAACCCTCCTGCCATCCAGAACCTCTATACCAGGCGGTGTCAGAGGAAGGCCCTAAAAATTGTCAAAGACTCCAACCACCCTAGTCATAGACTGTTCTCTCTGCTACCGCATGGCAAGCAGTACCGGGGCACCAAGTCTATGTCCAAGAGGCTTCGAAATAGCTTCTACCCCCAAGCCATAAGACTCCTGAACATCTAGTCAAATGGCTACCCAGACTATTTGCATTGCCTCCCCCTCTTTACACCACTGCTACTCTCTGTTGTCATCTATGCATAGTCACGTTAATAACTCTACCTACATGTACATACTACCTCAACTGACCGTGCCCCTGCACATTGAATCTGTGTCGGTACCCCCCCGTATATAGTCTTGCTATTGTTATTTTACTGCTGCTCTTTAATTACTTGTTACTTTTATCTCTTGTTCTTATCCATATTTTTTTGAAACTTCATTGTTGGTTAGGGGCTCGTAAGTATTAAGATTTTGATTTAAGGGGTCCATTCCTTTCTAGCATTCAGCAATGCTATGAAAGAGCAATTACTGTCTTGAAATGGTGGTTGTAACAGTGCACTGGGGAGGAGACTGGTTCAAATAGGGAATCTGTGGTGTTTGCACAGTCCACACACACACACCACACACAATTTGAATAAGTATACTTGGTGTACTCACAGACAGTCTCAACCCACCATGGTAAACTGTTTGTAGGCCACACAGCAAACGATAGTGAATCAGAATGCAGCGGAATGAACCAGTGGCCTGGGAGCCAAGTCCAGGGTTGCATAACAAGTGCTAATTTAGTTTGAGCTGTGGCCATAATTCTGCAGCTCTGTGACGGGTCCTGGTGATAAAGTCGCCACTGTGCTACACCCCGTGTGAAAGCGCTGTAGACTAACAGCCATGCAGGCTTGGAACCAACCTCCTGTTTGTTTGGCTTGGTTGTAGGATTGTTTAGGGTTATTTTTTTAGGAATCCCACATTGCTGTGAAAAGAGTTCAGCACTAGATGCTTTTTAACCTTGTAACTGCAGCCCCAGTTGTTAGTTGTTAGACTCAGTGTTCAGTTTTCCTGCTTGTTGCCCAATCTGGCAGGGTTTCCATGGTTTAGTCTGGATATATCGTAGACTTTACTGTTCTGGATGTGAAAAGCCTCCCAGTGAACTCTCAAGTCTGTCATGTTATGAAAATACGTTGGTGGTTATGGTGATTTTGAGTAATATCTTCATTACAATGTGATCATGAATCCATATTGACATCGAAAAGGCAACACCATAATAACAATAGGCTACTAAGGCTAGATGCTTTCTTTCCGGTATAATTCTGAAATAAAAGCATTTTTACTCAAAACCAGCACATTTCAGCTGTCTCGTACAGTTCCCAGTACCTCAAGTTCACTCTGTTACCAACTGGTTGCTTAGTAACACAAATTAATCATAGCCTGGAAGTAGGTCTTGCTGTGTGTGTGTGTGTGTGTGTGTGTGTGTGTGTGTGTAAAACAGTTTTTGTGGAATTGTTCATTTAAATCATGTTTTGCTGTTTATTTCATTAGTCAAGTATTGATATAGTCCCAAAATGTTTTGCATGTCAGTAATCAACTTTCAAAATACAGAAGGTGTCACACTTGGCTAGGTGAACCGAACGAGTGTGCTCGCATACTCCCTTAAAACACCTTTTGATTTGGAAAAACAAGAAAAAAGCGTCAGTAGTACTGTTTGTACTAGCCAGAATTAATCTAAATTGACTCAATAAATGTCATTCATTTTGATGTTTTTGGCGAGGACATCTTAGTCACCCGATTTATTTACAATATTTTTTTAAACCTAATTAAGATGTCTAGTGCAGTATTTCTCTAGTGGAAGGAAGGAAAAAATGAGCATGAAAACGATTCGTCTCTGGTTGAATGACCAACAAACACTTCAAGAATCTCTACTGTTGACCAATCACTGACGAAGGGGCTACCCAACTTCGACTTGCCTCGGAAAAATGTTGTGCCTGTACAGCCGAAAATAAACAGTGCCAAAGACCAAAACGAACAAAAATGCCGTCATAATATATGCACAAACTTTTTCAGATGGGAAGCATGCGGACACCTTGAGGCTTGAATTGATAGAGAAAAATCTAATCTGATGTTAGATCTGCGCAGGCAGGAGGCAAAGTCTACCATGAGCTAGTTGGACAAATGAAAACGACAACAAATAGCATTACCTGTTGATTCAGTAATGACGTGTAAGCACTCGGCCAAAGGTCACAGTGTGCTGCTCAGGCAACTAGGCCCATAGTTTCAAGCCTTCAACCAGGAGAGAAATTCCATCGACGTAAGGTGCCGTTTCATCCTGGTGTGTGTGTGTGTGTTCAGATCACATTACTGGACCTAATCATTTACGTTTACGTCAGTTAGCACACACTCTTATCCAGAGCGACATAAGAATTGGTGCATTCACCTTATGATATCCAGTGGAAAAGGTGTACTCCTACCCTAATTATTCTCTTAGAAAGCACTTGATTTTAAGGGGGCACCAGGATGAATCAATTGAGCTGGTTGAGCCAACATTACTATTTGAGCTGCCCTGTCATTGGCGCATTCCAGGGGGAAAGAATGGTGAACTCCTGACCTCCGATCAGCTGCGACGAACTTAAACACAGATCCTCTGACATGGTAATGGCCAGACACACTGATTTGGGCCACATTACATTTTATGTCACGCTGACGATGGTCTAGCAGCCAAAACGTTTCTTTTTGCTCTTGTTGCCTCTAAATGAATAACATGGCATAATATAACTTTACAAATCAATTTTAAGTGCGGACCTTCTAAAAATGTATCATCTTTTTATATACCATCCTAAGCATAGCTCACTGTTCTTTTCTGAATTCTTCCTTTCAATTGATTTGACTATCAACAGAAAGCTGATGTTCTCCAGCCACACTCCCCCACCCAACCCCTCTCTCCAGTGCCCTGTTGTTGGTGGAGATCATGTTACAGGAGGAGGAAAGCACTGTTGCTCTCAACATACAGCATCACATGATCGTCCTGACTGACTGGGGGATTTGACCAGTCAGTCCCTGTTCAGAGCTGAAGTGTGTGTGTCGCTGCTTTATGTGCTCACCTCACCTCAGCACATGTTCTCATTTGGAAAAGATTTTACTTGTTTTTGTCCTGCATAGTTTTTGAAATTCACTTAAAAGAGAAGCTGTGTTGGATGTAGGGCATACTAGGTTAATGTACAATGAAAGACGCAACCCTGAAACGACCAGCCTCCATTGGTGAGAGTCAGTGAGTTTTTTTTGGTGGGGTGGTTTGCTATGTACCCACCCTATGATTTGGCATGATGAAATACATGTGAAAGGGTTTAGGTTATTTATCTCAACGCACCCTATTGAAGCAGAAGCATTTCATCCATTAACATGTCAAAACCCACCCACCTCATGGGTTCAAGTCTTTCTTTCTGCCAACACGTTTCATTTTCTATTCACTCCCAAAGTGGAAAAGCAGAAGTTGAAAAGGTCACAGCACCTGCTTGTAACCTCCCTGAGTCTGTCTTCTGATGAGTGACGGTTGACTGATGATGAGTCAGACTTGGTGCTTTAGTCATAGAGCTGAGTCTTACCGGCACGCCCCCAGCCCTATAGCCCCGAGCCCTATAGCCCCGAGCCCTATACAGCCCTATAGCCCCGAGCCCTATACAGCCCTATAGCCCCCAGCCCTATACAGCCCTATAGCCCCCAGCCCTATACAGCCCTATACAGCCCTATAGCCCCGAGCCCTATAGCCCCCAGCCCTATACAGCCCTATAGCCCACAGCCCTACAGCCTTATAGCCCCCAGCCCTATACAGCCCTATAGCCCCGAGCCCTATACAGCCCTATAGCCCCGAGCCCTATACAGCCCTATAGCCCCGAGCCCTATACAGCCCTATAGCCCCCAGCCCTATAGCCCCCAGCCCTATAGCCCCCAGCCCTATAGCCCCGAGCCCTATAGCCCCCAGCCCTATAGCCCCGAGCCCTATACAGCCCTATCTCCCATCTTCCCTATGCCCTTCTGCTGTAAAGTGTGAGTGATGTAGTGTGTGCTAGGCTCTGCTCCCCCCTCTGAGTGGTGGGGCGGCAGAGAGGGGCTGGGCCTGGTGGAAGTCACTTTTTGTCAGCTTTCGTCCCCACGCCTCCATTTTGGTTTCTCTGGGAGCAGGTGCATCTTCAAGTGCTCTGTGGTTTCATACAGTACCTATCAGACAAACCTCTCTTCTACGCGCGCGCACACACACACACACACACACACACACACACCACACACACACACACACACACACACACACACACACACACACACACACACACAACACACACACACACACACACACACACACACACACACACACACACACACACACACACACACACACACACACACACACACACACACACACACACACACACACACACACACACACACACACACACACACACACACACACACACACACACACACACACACACACACACACACACACACACACACACACACACACACACACACACACACACACACACACACCACACACACACACACACACACACACACACACACACACACACACACACACACACACACACACACACACACACACACACACACACACACACACACACACACACACACACACACACACACACACACACACCACACACACACACACACACACACACACACACACACACACACACACACACACACACACACACACACACACACACACACACACACACACACACACACACACACACACACACACACACACACACACACACACACACACACACACACACACACACACACACGGCGAGAAAGCTGTAGCAGATGTTTCTAGTGGGCTGGTCCCCAAGAAACGTTCTTCCTCTTTTTACTCATTCTCTTATTGCAGTGCTTTCTGACTTGTTGGACTCAATTTCATGTTATGGTCCTCGCACGTTCAAGTGGTATAGCTACTGGTCCTCGCACGTTCAAGTGGTATAGCTACTGGTCCTCGCATGTCTACAGAGAACTTGGCTGATAGTTTAATGCTAACTATAGCTTTCTCTTGAGCCTATTGAATGTACAGTAGCTGTCTTAGGTTTGGATCGAACTGCAGTATGCCTCTTCTTGTTCAGGCTTTCATAGAGAGGAGTGGATGATGCCTGAAGGAAACCTGCAGCAGAAGTTCATTAAGAAGAATGTGTCTCATATAAAGCCACAGTGAGTCAGCTGAATCAACTGTTCTCATTCCCTCCCTGATATTGTGCCTTTTCTGCTTTGGAACAGACCTGTGTTTACTATAAGAAAAGTAAGCCTTGTCCGAGCCAGAAAGGGCCCATGGTGCAGGAGGCTGTCTCCTGTTACAGTAGCGTGAGGCTGATTGATTGTACAAGTACACCCCCTGGTGAGGACACTGGTCAACGGTGTTTACTATAGTGTGTACTAAAACAACAATCTGTTTTACTAGCAATTACTGGCACATACACAACTGTATGATAACAACAAGCCCTTTGTTTCTATAAATCAGCTGTTCCCCAAATGTTGATGTTATATAATGTTCTGCAAAGTGAAAGTAAAGGGGGAGAGACCTCTGCAGGTTGACAGGGCTAGTGAAACGAAAGCCAGCTGCCTGCTGTGTCAAACGCACACTGCCTCCACCTCTTTTGCCAGTCCATTATTGCTTCTGCTTTGTGTCATGTGACAAGAGTAGGCCATTATCTTGGTGAAAAAGGAAACCACTTTTCGGGCCGGGCGTCAGAAGCTATTGGAATTTTCGAGCGCTGTACTCTGGCTGTGCTGTATTTTCAGGGGGGTGGGGAGGGGGCGGGGCCAGGGAGGAGTGGGGGGAGGGGATTGGAGCTCATCGGCCGGGCGGTTCAAGGAGGATTTGTGCTGTAGTTTGTCAGCTGTCATTAGGAGCAGATGACACAGGAGGGTAATCTGCTTTTTGCGAACGTCCTTGCTCCAGCATGTGCCTCTGTCTACATCGCTGTGTAGTTTCTACAGTGCCGTGACTGCCTGCCTGCCTGGACTCAACGTTACTAGGCTATCTAACTGAGAGGGCTGCTCCTGTTTTTGCTGTGAAACTGAAACTACAGTAGCCATGGGTCAGACACTGTGGACTTACGGACCCACCTTTGGTCAAAGCGGTAAGTAATGGAATAAATAGGCCTAGCTATTGTTTCACAATGGAAGTGGGCAAATATTTTGTTTGTTGGTACATTTGGTGTTGTTTGTTTTTAGGCAAGTGTTTGTGTGGGCTTTTATCTACACAACAAACTTCCAACCTTATTCTGAGAGGTATTTAATGTCCACAGAACATTCCATTAGCTCTTTGTTGTCAGCAGTCCTACTTGATGTCACCTGAGATGAACAGGACAAGCCTCTTGTAAACTACCCAGTCTGATCAGGGGGCTGGTATACTGAATTAACTGTTTGTATAGAGTTGGTTCTGGGAATAATGTGTGGCGTGTTAAGTGTGTACAGGTGATCGACAGTAGGACATTCCTCTCTCTCCATAGGGAATGGGGTTTTTGAGACGCACACAGTCGTACAGTAGGCCCCTGGCCACCGGTCATGGAGCTTCTCTTCAGTACAGGGCTGAGGAAGGTGAACATGGCTCTTTAACACAACACCGTGCCTGCTTCTTGCCTGGCCTGGTGTAGCATAGGGGAT
Organism: Salmo trutta; assembly: GCF_901001165.1. Taxonomy (NCBI): domain Eukaryota; kingdom Metazoa; phylum Chordata; class Actinopteri; order Salmoniformes; family Salmonidae; genus Salmo; species Salmo trutta. The sequence continues at coordinate 21,193,705 of NC_042977.1, forward strand.
AAAGAGGTGCCACTGACAGTCAACAAAGCTTCCATGCGACTCTGGTTTAGTTGTTTTTGTTTTCTGAGCCTAGATCGTGTAGCCCGAGTGCCAGTCTGTTTGTGCTATCATGCCAACTCCCTTTCACTCATTTGGCTTGACAAGGACAGCAATTTAGTAGGCAAGTGCACAAACGGATCTCAGACCAGGCTATAGAATGTAATGCAGCTTCAGCCATTGTTGCTGTGTTTTCACATGGATGCGATAAAGCCAGTGAGTTCAATGTTTGGAATGCAGCTGCAAGGCAGCGCCATTTCTTTTTGAACCTAATGTCCACTGTGCCATTACTATATATGATTCCTGTCTGTGTTAGGAAATTAGTTAGCCACAGGGTAGGTGTGTTCAATGGTATTGATCCGGTTCCATGATCAATGCATTCTGACATTGCTTGCGTCGTAAATGGCACCCTATTCCCTATGTTGTGCAGTACATAAGGCCAGAGCCCCATGGCACTGGTGGCATTTGGTGTCCCAGACATTGTCAAGCCCACATAGGCGGCAATGAGTTGTTCAGCCTGTTATTTCTATGTTGCTTTCTATCGGCCCATTGAGCATAATCTAAATAATGTTTCTAAACTAATGTTGTGTGCTCAGTCAGTGTACAGAAATCGGATCATTGGGAATCATTATAAGTAAATTACAGTGATTGACTGGTTGTTTTATGCAAAAAGCAATTTGGGCTGTATTTGCATTGAGGGAGACAAACTGGACAGAAGTGGGTCATTGACGATGAGCACACTTGGTCTACACTCCACTCCACTTCGCAGCCTGCACACACACAGTGAGGCAGTCGTTTGCTGCACATTCCAGCACAGAAGTGTCACAAGTCATAAGAAAATTAGGAAAACAATCAAAGACGGTGTTAGAAATGCCTATCCTGATTTACCGTGGTAGCAGCCTGAGCTGAGCCGATAACATCGGGTTGGTCCTATGCAGTGTGCCAGTATGAAGAGTGAGCCATTTTCTTCTAGATACATCCAGTCTTCTGGATATTCTATGATATCACCGTTAATTGAGCAAGGTGGGCGTGAGTCATCATAGGGTGCCATTTGGGACACAACCTATTTCCTATAAGTTCCCGATACACAGTCTACAAAACATTAGGAACAGCTTCCTAATATTGGCACCCTATTACGCTATATTGGCACCCTATTACCCTGTACAATGCATTCGGAAAGTATTCAGACCCCTTGACTTTTTCGTCAATTTGTTACGTTACAGCCTTATTCCAAAACTGATTGAAATAGTTTTTTCCCCCTCAATCTACACACAATATCCCATAATGACAAAGCAAAACGGTTTTTTTATAGAAATTTTTACTAATGAAAAACACGGAAATATTACATTTTAAATAAGTATTAAGATCCTTTACTCAGTACTTTGTTGAAACACTTTTGGAAGTGATTACAGCCTTGAATCTTCTTCAGTATGACACTACAAGCTAGGCACACCTGTATTTGAGGAGTTTCTCCCATTCTTCTCTGCAGATCCTATCAAGCTCTGTCAGGTTGGATGGGGAGCGTCGCTGCACAGCTATTTTTAGGGGTCTCCAGATATATTAGATCAGGTTCAAGTCCAGGCTCTGGCTGGGCCACTCAAGGACATTCAGAGACTTGTCCCGAAGCCACTCCTGGATTGTCTTGGCTGTGTGCTTAGGGTCGTTGTCCTGTTGGAAGGGAACCTTCGCCCCAGTCTGAGGTCCTGAATGCTCTGGAGCAGGTTTTCATCAAGGACTCTCTTTACTTTGCTCTGTTCATCTTTACCTTGATCTTGACTAGTCTCCCAGTCCCTGCCGCTGAATAACATCCTCCCAGCATGATGCTGCTGCCACCACCATACTTCACCGTAGGGATGGTGCCAGACGTCATTAGGTGCCTTTTGGCAAACTCCAAGAGGGCTGTCATGTGCCTTTTACTGAGAAGTGGCTTCTGTCTGGTCACTCTACCATAAAGGCCTGATTGGTGGAGTGCTGCAGAGATGGTTGGGGTTTTGGAAGGTTCTCCTATCTCCACAGAGGAACTTTGGAGCTCTGTTAGAGTGATCATTGGGTTCTTTGTCACCTCACTGACCAAGGCCATTCTCCCCCGATTGCTCAGTTTGGCCGGGCGGCCAGCTCAAGGAAGAGTTTTGGCGGTTCCAAAGTTCTTCCATTTAAAAATGGAGGTCACTGTGTTCATGGGGACCTTCAATGCTGCAGAAATGTTTTGGTACCCTTCCCCAGATCTGTGCCTCAACACAATCCTGTCTCGGAGCTCTATGAACAATTCCTTCGACCTCATGGCTTGGTTTTTATTCTGACATGCACGGTCAACTGCGGGACCTTTTTATATAGACAGGTGTGTGTGCCTTTCCAAATCATGTCCAATCAATTGAATTTAACCCAGGTGGACTACAATGAGGTTGCAGAAACATCTGAAGGATGATCAATCGAAGCAGGATGCACCTGAGCTCAATTTCGAGTCTCATAGCAAAGGGTCTGAACAGTTATGTTAAAAGGTATTTGTTTTATATTTTTAATACATTTGCAAAAATGTCTAAAAACCACATTATGTGTAGATTGAGGAAAATGTTTTATTGAATCCATTTTAGAATAAGGCTGTAACAAAATGTGAAAAGTCAAGGGGTCTGAATACTTTCGGAATTCACGTTGATCAGGGCCCGTAGAGCTCTGGTCAAAAGTAGTGCACCATATGTCCTACTACACCGGCTCTGACGTTCGTAGGATGTGGCAGGGCTTGCAAACTATTAAGGACTACAAAGGGAAACCCAGCCGCGAGCTCCCCAGTGACGCGAGCCTACCAGACGAGCTAAATGCCTTTTATGCTCACTTCAAGGCAAGCAACACTGAAGCATGCATGAGAGCACCAGCTGTTCCGGACGACTGTGTGATCACGCTCTCCGTAGCCGATGTGAGCAAGACCTTTTAAACAGGTCAACATTCCCAAGCCTGTGGGACCAGACAGATTACCAGGACATGTACCAATTGGCAAGTGTCTTCAACCTCTCCCTCACCGAGTCTGTAATACTTACATGTTTCAAGCAGACCACCATAGTCCCTGTGCACAAGAATGTAAACGTAACCGGCCTAAATGACTACCACCCCGTAGCACTCATGTTGGTAGCCATGAAGTGCTTTGAAAGGCTGGTCATGGCTCACATCAACACCATCATCCCGGAAACCCTAGAGCCACTCTAATTCGCATACCGCACCAACAGATCCACAGATGGCGCAAGCTCAATCGCACTCCACACTGCCCTATCCCACCTAGACAAAAGGAACTCCTATGTTCATTGACTACAGCTCAGCGTTCAACACCATAGCGCCCACAAAGCTCATCAGTAAACTAAGGACCCTGGGATTAACCGCCTGCCTCTGCAACTGGATCCTGGACTTGCTAACGGGCCGCCCCCAGGTGGTGAGGGTGGCAACAACTCATCTGCCAGGCTGATCCTCAACACCGGTTTCCCTCAGGGGTGCGTGCTTAGTCCCCTCCTGTACTCCCTGTTCACCCATGACTGCGTGGCCAAGCATGACTCCAACACATCATTAAGTTTGCTGATGACACAACAGTGGTAGGCCTGATCACCGACAACAATGAGACAGCCTATAGGGAGGAAGTCAGAGACCTGGCAGTGTGCCAGGCCAACAACCTCTCTCTCTCTCTGAATGTGAGCAAGATAAAGGAGATGATTGTGGACTACAGGAAAAGGAGAGCAGATCAGGCCCCCCATTTACATCAACAGGGTTGTAGTGGAGCAGGTGAGTCCTAACACACCAAGACAGTTGTGAAGAGGGCACGACAACCTTTCACCCTCAGGATACTGAAACTATTTGGAATGGATGGGTCCCCAGATCCTCAAAGTTCTACAGCACCATCGAGAGCATCTTGACCGGTTGCATCACTGCCTGGTTTGGCAACTGATCGGTATCTGACCGTAAGGCGTTACAGAGGGTAGTGTGTACGGCCCAATACATCACTGAGGCCAAGCTTCCTGCCATCCAGGACCTACATACCAGGCGGTGTCAGAGGAAGGCCCAAAGAATTGTCAGATTCCAGTCACCCAAGTCAGACTGTTTTCTCTGCTACCGTACGGCAAGTGGTACCGGAGCGCCAAGTCTAGGTCCAAAAGGCTCCTTAACAGCTTCTACCCCCAAGCTATAAGACTGCTGAACAATTAATTAAATGGCCACCCGGACTATTTACATTGACCCCCCCCCCCCCCCCCCCCCCCCCCACTTGTTTGTTTTTTTACCCTGCTGCAACTCGCTGTTTATTGTCTGTGCATAGTCACTTTACCCCTACCTACATGCACAAATTACCTCAACTAACCTGTACCCCTGAACATTTACTTGGTACCGGTGCCCCCTGTATATAGCCTCGTTGTTATTGTTGTTGTTTTACTGTTTTTTTTTTTTATTTGGTCAATATTTTCTTAACTCTATTTCTTGAACTGAACTGTTGGTTAAGGGCTTGTAAGTAAGCGTTTCATGGTAAGGTCTACACCTGTTGTATTTGGCGCATGTGACAAATAACATTTAGATTTGATTTGACCTAGGAAGTCTGAGTGGGCCAGGGAACGTCGGCAGGACGGAGCCCTGATTCAATTTGACCTGTGGGATCAGCCTGATAATGGCTGGCTCAAGCTCTCATTCATCGTCTCGTGGAATTGATTATTCTGCAAACAGAGATTTGTACACCAGCATGCGTAGCTATAGGGCTGCTACAGGAAAACTAGGGCTCCTAATCCACACTAAAGAAGATTTAATACCCAGTGTATGTGTCTGATGGGAGGGCTTGAGCCCTGTTACCATGGCTTTTCTATAGGCTAAGAGATCTGTCTGTACAGGCTTAGACATCCTCCAAAAGTCTGACTCACTGACTGATACATCTCACTGAGTATGAGGGTCCCTGAAGCCATGGCAGTCTCTGCATTCATGGTGTTTCAACATCCTCAATAAGGCTATTCTAAACTCAGTTACTTAGGAATCAGCCCTATGTGATGAGAAATGATTTAATTTCTATTCCTGTTGTGCTGGCCAGCCTTAATACTCTTGTCAAAGCACTTGACACTCCAGGGAGAAGGATGATGAAGAAGAGAGCAGTCTGATGATGATGATTATGACATGGTGTTGATCCCATAGATATCCTATTAAATTAGTATTCTAATTCCTAATTCTATGGTTGATCCAATGGTAATGACCTCACAGATCATAGAAAGCATGCTGGGACAGATTGTTCCATCACCGTCCGCGGCAGGCTCTCTGAATTAACAGTAATGTAGCATACCACAAAATGCTTACACCCCAGCATCTTCTCCTTCCAATACTAATGAAATTAGAGGAACCAAGTGCCTCACAAAGTAAACCCATTTAAAACAATTTCTGCAACGAGAAGAAAACAGTTCAGAGGTCAACTGAGGCATTACAGAATTAACCGTTGGATTGATCACCGCTTCCTAACGGGATTATCTTCCTGATCAAGACACTAACCGCTTTGCTGCCTTTGGGAGACCACTGGTCATGTAGTGTGTTATTTTCAACTATAAAACAATGAACATTTGAAGTGTTGTGGACCTTTGCAGGCCATGTAGCATGCTGAAAATAATACTATTTTTGAATTCAGAGTATTTTTGCCCTTAGGAGTGAGATTAATGCCTATATTCCCTCATGTTATGGACCTGTGGAAATTGGAAGACTTATCCTAAAGATCCTAGAGCGCATTTCAACGAGTAAAAAAAGTGTCACTAAACTGACTAACAAAAATAGGACCTGGTTTTCTCAGCAAGTATAAAGGCGCAAAAGTGAAGGAATCTTCTCTGGCTTGTCCAAAAGGAAAGCTTCTACTGTGTCATATAGGCTCTCTTTCCTATTACAAGGACAACCAGTCCTGGGTGATGAGGAACTTCAATACTGAATGGAGGATTAAGCACACTGGACAGCCGACAATGTGTTTTTAAACGTATATTCCAATTGAGCCGACATACAGCGTTTACTATGAATGCAGTCTCTGTGAAATGCGGGAACATTGCCTTTAAAAGCTACGTTGTCTTCAATCCGCACTCGGATTTGAAATATGCCTGAGGTTACTCCTCTGTTATTATCATCATGACAGACCATTTTAAAGGGCTTTTGCCATTTTTAAATGTGAAAAAGTATTAGAAATTGGAAGACCTTGCTCCAAATCACCATAGTCAAAGCCTGGTATTCATTGCTGACTTTGAAAAGGCTTTTGATTAAGTATGACTGACTGGAATGTGTCAATATATAAATGAATGAATGCCTGGAATGTTTGCATTTGTTTTAGAATCTCTTATAAAATGGGTTAAAGTTATGTTTAACTTCTTGCCGTTCCCCTAGGATAGGGGGCGCCACAGCGCATTTTGGAAAAAAATCGTTCCCATTTTCAACGGCCTACTAATCAAAGTCAGAAGCTAAGACATGCATATACTTATTTTATATGGATAGAAAACACCCTAAATTTTCTAAAACTGTTTGAATGGTGTCTGTGAGTATAGCAGAACTCGTATGGCAGTCAAAACCCCGAGACCGATTGAACCAGGAAGTGGAAATCTGAATTGTGGACTCGACTTCACAGCCTTCCCTATAAATCACAACGTAAAAAAATGAAAATTGAGCACTTTCCAGTGCTTCCACTAGATGTCCCCAGTCTTTACAAAGTGTTTTGAGGGTTCTACGGTAGAAACTCAGTGAAAGAGACGATGTGGCAATTGGTCACAGTCGGAGGGCCATGAGCATTGTGACGTTGGCGGCCGTGTCTGCCCCCACCTTTGGAAGTTTTTTGAAACACAATGAAATCGTCCCACTTGAATCTGATTGGCTTTCTTGTTGAAACAGGCCCTGACGATTTCTTGATACAACGTTTGACATGTTTGAACGACCCTCACTTACCGTAAACAGTCATTTTGCGTTAGACAGCTGCCGCCCACGGATCAACATTTGATTACAGCCTTAGGACGCGCTAGCAAGAGGAAGCTAATGGAACATAAAGCATGGACTTTTTCGACCGAAAATGCATTTGTCATGGACCTGGGACATCGGGATGTGATTTCTGATGAAGACAACTAAAGGTGAGGGATTATTGGCGATATTATACAATATAAGATGTTTCTGCTATTGTTCACAGGTGGCGCCGAGCTACGTTTTCGAGCTCAATTTCTGGGTATCGCATCCGATTTGATCTCAAAGTGTGATTACCCTGTAAAGTTAATTTAAAATCTGTTTTGACTGGTGTTTTCAAGAGATATTCATCTATAAATCTTAGATTGACAATATATATTAAAAAAATCGTTTTCGAATAGTAATTTATAAAATTGTAGCAGTGTTTCCCGGGACGCATTATATGGGAAAATAGTTAGTCAACCTCAGGTGCCGATGTAAAATGCTGTTTTTATATAGAAATATGACCTTTATTGAACAAAAGATTGCATGCTGTGTGTAACATGATGTCCTAGGTGTGTCATCTGATGAAGTTTGTAAAAGGTTAGTGCTGCATTTAGCTGTTTTTTGGCTATATGTGATGCGTGTGCTTGGTTGGAAAATTCATATGATGCGATTTTTACAAAGTACTCCTCTAACATAATCTAATATTGTGCTTTTCCTGTAAAACCTTTTTGAAATCGGACAACGAGGGTCGATTCAAGAGAGGTGTATCTATAAAACGATATGAGACAGCCCTATATTTGAAAAAAAAAAATATTGAATTTCGTTATGCTAATGTCGCTAGGAGTTTTCGCTGGAAAATGATCCCGCTAACGGGATGAGACATTCAAGAGGATAATAACCCTAGGTGTAAAATAGTAAATAATGGCTACTTCTCAGAAACTACTAAACTGCCAAGAGGAGTAAAACAAGGGGTTTCCACTATCGGGAATATCTTATTATTATGGCCATCGAAATGTTAGCTATTAATGTCGGATCCAAGAATAATGTCAAAGGGTTGGATAAACAAAGGTGTCATTGTACGCTGATTCATGTTTTCTTTTAAATCCACAATTTAGATCCTTCCACAGCCTCATTGAGCATATTTTCTAACCTTTCCAGGTTACCACCAAATTATGATGAGAGTACTATATTACGTATTGGATCACAAAAACAACTTTTACATTACCGTGTAGTTTACCAATAGTGGTCTGATGATGTGGACATTCTCGATATTCATGTCCTAAAATAAATAACCGCACTACAATACATTTTAATAGAAAGTTAGTGAAAATTGATAAGATCTTGCTACCATGGAAAGGAAAATTCCTTGTGTATTTGTGGAAAAATAACCCTGATTAACTCTTTACGAATATCTGAGTTTAGCTATTTGCCTATGGCCTTGCCTAAACCTAGCGACCGGTTTATATTTATATATATAATTTATTTTTATATGAGCAAAAATATTCCATTTTATTTGGAATGGCAAGCCAGACGAAATGAAATGGGCATATTTTATATAATCAATATGAATTCGGAGGAAAAAATGATTAAATATTAACACATTAAACCTCTCACTAAAAGAGTCAGTCATACAAAAGTTGTACTTAAATCCGAACTGGTCCTCTAACAGATTAGTAAGAATGTCTCAGCCCATGTTCAAGAATGGCCTTTTTCCCTTTATTCAGATTATAACCTCTCTCACTTTCGGTTATTTGAAAATCATCTCCAAAATATCGCTATTTTTAAAACGAGCCATAGAAAGTTGGTTCAAATTTCAGTTTAATCCACCAGAAAGACAGAACAAATATTATGGTTAAACTCAAATATACTAATTGATATAAAAAATACCTTTTAACATTTTTTCCAAAAATAGTATCTTTGTAAGTTATATCATAAATAGGACTGGTGGAGTTGTCACACATGCAGCTAACAAAACAATACGGAAATGTCTGCTCTATCAAAATTACAACCAACTAATTGCATTACCTCAAATGGAAGAGGCAAGTGGAAGGGGGGAAAAGTAAAACTTGTTTGTCAGCCCTGCATTAAAGACCAAAGTATACCAGTTTCATTTTAAGGAAGAGAACATTGATAGCTGTGCCATATAGATAGCAGAGATTTTCAATGTACTGATTCCATGGCACATGGTTTATGAACTGAGAAGCAAAACATCCCTGGATTCAACATTTTTGATTTTCTGTTTAAATTATTATACATTCTTGCAAAATAGAATGGAGGAAAAAAAAGTGTGTGTACACACTACCGTTCAAAATTTTGGGGTCACTTAGAAATGTCCTTGTTTTTGAAAGAAAAGCACATCATTTATTATTTTTGTCAATTTTTAAAATAACATAAAATTGATCAGAAATACAGTGTAGACGTTGTAAATGACCATTGTAGCTGAAAATGGTAGATTATTTTATGGAATATCTACGTAGGCGTACAGAGGCCCATTATCAGCAACCATCACTCCTGTGTTCCAATGGCACGTTGTGCTAGCTAATCCAAGTTTATCATTTTAAAAGGCTAATTGATCATTAGAAAACCCTTTTGCAAGTATGTTAGCACAGCTGAATACTGTTGTCCTGATTTTAAAGAAGCAATAAAACTGACCTTTAGAATAGTTGAGTATCTGAGCTGTGGAGTATCTGTTGTCCATTACTTTACTCCAGTTGGGGTAGGGTTAGGGGAAAATATATTTACAAACAAATATATGGGTGATTGGAAAAGATGCAGACAATTACATTGATGGAAGCTACAATCTATCTTCAATATTAAAGCTGATCTACCCCCTAAAAAAAGTCTATAGTGTAAGTGGCTGAATGGTCTGTATTTTTGAAATAATGAATAATGCTAATAATTGACTGCATTTATGTAGTGCCTTTCCAGATGCTCAAAGCGCTGTATGGGGGGGAATCACAACTCATCCACCACTAATTTGTAGCACCCAGTTGGGACATTATTTGTATCTTCTGACTGCATAGAGCTGCCACCTTGTAATGGAATGAGGATGTAGGCTAGGCTCTGTCCATGCATTTATTCCAAGCAGCCAGACAAACAGTTGTGTGTTTGCTCTTGAAACATGTCGCCCCACATCACGGGGTCATGGTGACCCTCCAATGCAGGCTGTTTGCAATGGGCTGCGTCCCAAATTATTCTCTATTCCCTATGTAGTACCATAGGGCTCATGTCAAAGTAGTGCACTATATAGGGAACATGGTGCCATTTGGGACGCTACCTCTGTTTACTGATACTGCTTTCACATAGGATTTACGGTATTTTGCCAGATTTCTTTTATAAAAAAAAAAAACATTTTTTAACCACATTCTCACCTGCATATGCCTTTTTATACCTCCCGTGCCCACGGTGGTGACTGGTGGTGTGTAGATGTTGGGAGGATGTATTTGTTTTAAATAAGTCGTGTGTGTGTGTGTGTGTGTGTGTGTGTGTGTGTGTATATGCATGTATGTATGCATGCATGCACACACACGGTTTATTTAAAAAATATATATATATAGATAGAGAGCTAGTACCAAAAAAATCATAATGAACTATTGATTTCATTAATTCATTCTTCCTAAAATGGCCCATTCCCATAGGAAAACAGTTATGCACAAAAAAATGTATGCACGCATACACACACGATTTATTTAAAAAAAGAAGATATATATATATATTAGTACCAACAAAAAAAATTGTAATTTGTTTAGGCTGGTCCTAAGACTAATACAATGTGTTTTCAAAACAATAGAATGGCTTATTTTGAGTTGAATTATGTTCCGTCCAAATTAATGAAATCAATAGTTCATTATTTTGTTCATTAAACAGACACGACACCTAACTCAATCAGTCAACACATATATATATAATTTGTAGTAAGAATATAACAGAATAATATATATTTTTCCCACACAACTTGTCACGGGAATGTGTGGAACTGCTGTCATATAAAAAAAGGGTTATTTTGAAACAGAGCCAAAGCCCCGGCTTTTATGCTCCATCTCTTTCCCTTCCCTCACTCCACTTTAAGGTGCAGGAGTTGGGTCTTACATTGAGTATCCTCATCATAATACCGATAGACAATAATAGCAATCCTATTTTCTAAAGCATGTGAGTCTTGTGTTCTTATTTCACAACCTCTGTGGGCTTTTGGAGTTGCCTATACGCGAACGAGCAAAATAATAGGCCTACACTTGATTTGGGCTACATTATAGCATCCAAAATGTTTCTGATCAGTGATCGATGAGCAAACGAATTGATGAGCTGTAACACCTCCACTTATTGGCCCAGCCAGAAACCAATGAACCAAATGGCCTATACAGACGGAGATTCAGTTTAAATCACATTGATTGAGACACGTCCGTGAAGTCACAGGCTTTTGGTAGGGAGTAGGTCTAGGCTACTAAGCGACTGTGTGAAGAGCAAAATAATTAACTTATTAACCTGATAGCCTAACATGCTGACAAAATGTGACCAACCGGCTCGATTCGGTCTTATGTAGCAAAATTTCAAGTTGTGTTTTTACATTGGATAAAAGTAGAGACTCAGAGCTAGAATATGCTATATCATACACTACAGTTGAGGAATGGGAAAGTAATTCTGCTTTCGTTCACACCCTTTTTAAGCTTTATCCCCACCCATCTCTTTAAGGATTCGCATGTGAGGCCATGTACTAAACAACCAAAGATTTCAAGACTAAAGGCTGGTTTATACTACGGGTGTGTTCGTAAATGTAATCTGGAGTGCCAGAGTGTGCTCGTAATCTCAGAGCGTTGTCAGATTGTCCATAAGTAAATTCGCTCTTGGAGCGTTCAGAGCGCACACTGGACGCTCTGGCCGAGGAGTAAGGTTGATCAGAGCGTTCTGTCCTAACAGCACCCAAGCTAACTGGCTAACATTGGCTAGCTTGCTAGCTACTTCCAGACACATTAGACAACAGCTCACTCTGACTATTTTACTCGCCCTAACTATTTTACCCGCCCTCTGTCATGGTTACCTTTAGTTTGAAGATGTAATCAGGCGACAGGTGTTTTCTCCGTCTCCCTTAGCTATCATACTCTAATTCCACAGATTTTCAAAACTATGTCCTCCAGACAGCGGAGAGCAATCCTTATGCAGTTCTTCTGCGTGATATCTTTAAAAAATATATATAAAAAAACCTGCGTTAGAAAGGATTACCTACACATACTGACCAGCTCAAATAGACAGAAGCGTGCTACATGGCAGACCAATCCGAAAGAATCTCTCGGCATGTCCAGCCAATTTATTATCTCAGCCAATCATGGCCAGCGGGAAGGTTGCTGGCTTTTTCAGTGGCTAAACCAGGCTTGTAATTTTAACCATTTTATTTGTATTTACAGATGGCATACACGTTTGTTATTAAGCCGCATGAAAGTTCACATGTTCCAGAAGGCATTTCTGCCAAAAAACACGTTTATGTTCAAATGGCTCTCCTGTGAAGTAATGAAGCGCGACATATGCCTAGTTTCCTGAAACGGGTCACAAATGTTCTAATAAATGAGCCAACTAGACAAGATGATCACGAGCAGCACTCAACTTAGCTAACATTTCCACAGCCTAGTTGTAGCCTAACCAATATCCAAACGGAGATTCAGTGAAAACAAATATCTGAAAATGTATTTATCAAGACGAGTCGCCACGCTTGTCTCAAAGCAGTGCGATGGCACTGTCCCAATCAAAACGGTGCTGAAATGATCTAGTTGACCACAAGCGGGTAGGCTATTGCTTAAAATGTATTACAATGATTGGATGACTTTGGTAGTTTCATTAAGCAACAATTTGTTACATGCCTTCAGTTGCATTAGCTTACTTTACTACAATATTTTCTTCATTCAGTGATCTTTATTCCTACATTTAATTATTTCTGGATCCATCCAGTTGTGGGTAAGAAAACAGTGCCTGCTTAATGGTGGGCTATGTGAAGAGATGGGAGTAATGACATGCCTCGCAAAGTTTAGAACTGGCAGGAGGATGGTTAACTGGCGCTGCCGAGCAACCATCAAGTGTTTTTAAGAGCGTAGTGCGTGCCAGTGCCGCCTCCGTTATTGCGGCTACGTTTCATACTAAGCCGTATGCAGAACTTTACCGAAATGATAACTAGGTCATTAGGCGTAAATTCCAGGTTTGACTTTGATACAATGCCAATGCCTTTCAGATATAAGGAAAAGGTGTTAAAAAAAGTTGCCGATTTATGGTAAAGTTGGCAGAAAAGCGACTTTAGTATAGAAAAATGTAAGAGTCAAGTTTGACCATGCCTCTGGTATTGTATTACCACTACCTTCAGTCTCGTCTGTTGTCTCTTCATCAGGAGTAGTTCATTTTACTGAAATCCCAAATGCGTTGCCAGTCAGTCCACTCACTATATCTGTTAGGACATTTTAGGACATCTCAACTACGGTGGCTGAAGAGGAACACGCAGCAATTATTGGAACACAGAACAATTAATGACAGGGCCTGTATCCCAAATGGCACGGCTATATTACGTTGTCCCAAACACCTGCTCTGACTGAACTCCGTGTCATGCTACTTTTCTCAGAAGTGTGGAATTGTCTGTAATGTATGCTTGAACTGGATGTGTCAGTGCCCCTCAATGAGTTTAAAACTCGGGCACAAAACTTTGTTCAGGAGAATTGTTGTTGTCCTGATTGTATGCTTACATTTCTTGGCCAGGTCTTCCTTGCAAAGGAGACTGCCTCAATTGGCTTTTCCTTGTTAAAAAAAAAGAATAAAAATAAACCTTAATGGAAAGTGGTATAGACATCTCTATGGGACGTGGCAATGTTCACTAATGCATACAGTACAGCTTTTAGGTATGTACATACACAATCAGTTGACGCTTTACAGTGAAAATGCCTTGTCATCAAGGAAATATGTTTCCCTGCATGCATGGTTTAACATGGACATTAATTGACATAATCACAACTAGGGCTGTTGCGGTGACCATATTACCGCCACATCAGTAGTCATAACCGCAGTAAAATCCCACGTGTATCGTTGAGTCACTGTAATCTCCTTTTATGCACTCTGGACCTGCTTTGGTAGTACCCAACAATAACCATCAGCTCCTAATGGTTGGTACTCAGGGCTGTATTGTCCCTCTAACCACTCTGACATAAATGCAATCGGAAATCGCATCAAACACTAGGCCTATCGTATTTTAAAAGTCACTGTGATGATCACTTTGAAGAAGCAGGTTGAAACCGTGTAGAACATGGTTGTGGTGGATGTTTTTAAAGCCTAACACAATTAAATGGACAGGTGATGATTCATTCAAAACACTCATGCATATTAGAGCATAGGCTTATGAATTCAAATGATTGTGCCATTATACAATACATAGCCTACTGCATATTACGCATGGCAGAAAAGCATGAAACCAAACTGATTTAAGATGTCTTTGGTGCTTTTATTGGTCTAGCCTTTGAGTGTGGACTGTATTATTATGCATACTGGATGGACTGGTTACCATTATGCTACGGCAACATGTCTATCCACGAGTCTGGGAGAGAACGTATAGCCCTAGGCGATGCTGTTGGTTCATTGATTGTGCAGGGCGGCTTACAGTTCCACTACAATTAGTGAATTTGATTTGAATAGCGTAGTAAGAGTGAATTTAAAAAAAATGTTTCTATAATTAATTGGGTGACACTACCTTTTTCGCTATATAGAATATCTCACCACCATGCGTTTCCATCCTCTCTCTCCGTTATCCCTTTCTCGAGCACGCAGATGGACTGTCAACATTTTAGTGAAATATGTTCTGTTGCGAAAACATGTTACTATCGATGTTCCTGACCAGATTTCACTTGGTTTTCCAAATTTAAGCACCGTGTAGCTGCAGGAACAAGGTTGGAGAGCCCATGGCATACAGAGTTTGGGCGGAATATCACCTGCTCTGCTATCAAACCGAAGTAGCCAACAAAACAGACAAGCTGGAAAGTGCACCGCCTCCATTCGCTTTTCAAATGCATAGTCTTTTTTTCCCACCTGCCTGTGTTCCTACCCATTTGATAATGGACCATTTCCAAATCGAAACTAGTTTTTCATATTAGTAAAGACAGATTATTCTCAGTTTAGTCTGATTGGTGAAAGTATGATCACTTGATGAGAGAATAGCGTGTGCAGCCCGAGGCAAGGATCAGAGCACAAGCTTTTTTGTTGTTGTTGCTACTTTCTCAAATCATCAATATCCTTTAGTCACATCATGCAGCCCATTATGTTTTGATTTATAAGACATTCAAATGTTTATCATTCACAACTAAAGTTGCCAAATAGCTCTAAATCTAGCATATAGGACCTGGTTCAAATGATCACTTTTACCTCATAGCCACTTCATATGGGTACTCACTCATAACAGAAAAATATATTTTCTGTATTATTCAGTTAAGTTTTGTTACATGACAATAACTGGCTGACAAAATTTCATGACCGCCACAGCCCTAATCACAGCATCTCAAGATGCTTGTATGATCGGTTTCATTTCTTGAGAGCTTTGATTACCACCCCCTCTAATTTAACTGAGCAAGTGAGAAGCCCGAACAATTAATTCCTGTATAAATTTGGTAAGCATGCATAAATGAGAAGTAGACTGAGACTTGTCTTCCTCCCTGCTGCCGCTGATACCTCCCCCCTGTCCTCCTCCTCCTGATCTAATAGTGCCAGTGTAGTCTCCAGCAGGGATCTCTGGGCTGATTATTCATTTAGATGAGCAGGGAGATTTGCCCCAGCTGGCGCTCTATCTGCTCAGTGGCAGGTCCAGGCTGTGTGTTATGTAATGGTCAGGTGATGTGCTGGCCTGCCTGGGCTCTCAGTACACTAGTCTGCTATTCCACCAGCAGCTCAGATCAGCTCAACGCTAGGCTATCTGACGCGCCCTAGAGACGCGCTAGGCTAGCTGACACACCCTAGAGACGCGCTAGGCTAGCTGACACGCCCTAGAGACGCGCTAGGCTAGCTGACACGCCCTAGAGACGCGCTAGGCTAGCTGACACGCCCTAGAGACGCGCTAGGCTAGCTGACACGCCCTAGAGACGCGCTAGGCTAGCTGACACGCCCTAGAGACGCGCTAGGCTAGCTGACACGCCCTAGAGACGCGCTAGGCTAGCTGACACGCCCTAGAGACGCGCTAGGCTAGCTGGCCAGGCTGGCTGTATATGTAATGAGACCTTGACTAATACTACGGTTTATTTTGGATGTGTGTTCATTCATTATTTTTTATTGCATTGTTTTTTTTAGGATATATGGGAATTAGATGCAGGTCACTGTAGATGTGTATTTTCATGAGTCATGATGAAACAGTTCTGTACGTCTCTATAAGGAAATTGTGTTAGTCAGATCTGTAATTCTTATTGCTTACCGCAGTCATTCGGGGAAAAGTGGTGTGATTTTTGAATGAGGCCAGCAGTCTGTCCATGCAGGTCAGTTGTGATCATCCTCTCTGTGTTTGAGTTCACAGCCCCTTGTTGTTGACAGATCTCTTACTATTGAAGCATCAGTCAATGCAGGAGCTGAATGTCAGCCTAGTAGCAGTCCGCGCAAACCAGGCAGGGTAAGGAAGGAGCTCTGTTTGGACTACAAAGGGGTTGTGTCCCAAATGGAACCCTATTTGCTTTACAATGCACTACGTTGACCATAACCAGTCCTATGGGTACTGGTCAAAAGCAGTGCACTATGAAGGGAATAGGGTGCCATTTCCTGTGTCGTTCGGTCTGGCCTGTGTCTACACCCTTTAAGAGGCGCTGTTACTTCTGTATTGACAAACCAATAGCATTGACTGGTGAAGAGTCTTGGACAGACTAGTGGGGGGGTACTCTCGCCTCTAACTGCAAACAGAGCAGAAACACAAGGCAGCCATACACTCTCGGTCTTCCTCCCTCAGCCTGGATTTGATGGGATTGCCTTATAATGAGGTAAACATTTTGACACTTTTTACAGTTAGGCTTCCCACACAACGTGGCTGACTGGGATGACATGTACTAGATACAGTGCCTTGCAAAAGTATTCATGCCCCTTGGTGTTTTTTCCTATTTTGTAACATTACAACCTGTAATTTTAAATAGATTTTTATTTGGATTTCATGTAATGGACATACACAAAATTGTCAAATGGTGAGGTGAAATTAAAAAATGTACTTGTTTCTAAAAACAACAACAACAAAAAATAAACGGAAAAGTGGTGCGTGCATATGTATTCACCCCCTTTGCTATGAAGCCCCTAAAATAAGATCTGGTGCAACCAATTACCTTAACATAATTAGTTAGATTGCGCACAGATGGATTTTATTTAAGTGTCACGTGATCTCTGTGTGTGTGTGTGTAGAGAGATCTATCGATCTGTTCTGAAAAGCCCAAGAGTCTGCAACACCATTAAGCCAGTGGCACCGCCAAGCAAGTGTCACCATGATGACCAAGGAGCTCTCCAAACAGGTCAGGGACAAAGTTGTGGAGAAGTACAGATTTGGGTAATAAAAATTTTTTATCAGAAATGTTGAACATCCTATGGAGCACCATTAAATCCATTATTTAAAAAATGGAAAGGGGCCAAAGATAACACTGAAGGAGCTGTAAAACTCCAATCTCCGCTGTGGAGCATCTGTCCATAGGACCACTTTTAAGCCGTACACTCCACAGAGCTGGGCTTTACAGAAGAGTGGCCAGAAAAAAGCCATTGCTTAAAGAAAAATAAGCAAACACATTTGGGGTTCGCCAAAAGGCATGTGAGAGACTCCCCAAACATGTGGAAGAAGGTACTCTGGTCAGATGAGACTAAAATGTATCTTTTTGTCCATCAAGGAAAACGCTATGTCTGGTGCAAACCCAACACCTGTCATAACCCTGAGAATGCCATCCCCACAGTGAAGCATGGTGGTGGCAGCATCATGCTCGGGATGTTTTTTTATCGGCAGGGACTGGGAAACTGGTCAGAATTGAAGGATTTATGGATGGTGCTAAATACATGGAAATCCTTGAGGGAAACCGGTTTCAGTCTTCCAGAGATTAGAGACTGGGACAGAGGTTCACCTTCCAGCAGGACAATGACCGTAAGCATACTGCTAAAGCAACACTCGGGTGGTTTAAGGGGAAACATTTAAATGTCTTGGAATGGCCTAGTCAAAGATCAGACCTCAATCCAATTGAGAATCTGTGGTATGACCTAAAGATTGCTGTACCCCAGGGAACCCATCCAACTTGAAGGAGCTGGAGCAGTTTGCTCCCAGTGGCAAATCCCAGTGGCTAGATGTGCCAAGCTTATAGAGACCTACCCCAAAAGACTTGGAGCTGTAATTGCTGCAAAAGGTGTCTCTGCAAGTATTGACTTTGGGGGGGTGAATAGTTATGCTGCTCAAGTTTTCTGTTTTTTGTCTTATTTCTTGTTTGATTCACGAAAAAATATTTTGCATCTTCAAAGTGGTAGGCATGTTGTGTAAATCAAATGACACAAACCCCCCCAAAAATACATTTTAATTCCAGGTTGTAAGGCAACAAAATAGGAAAAATGCCAAGGGGGTGAATACTTTCGCAAGCCACTCTAGGTGAGAGACAGTGAGTCTTGATCAACACCCATCTGTCTCCTCTCGTTGGTCAAGACTTTCCCTTCCATTTCTCATTGTCCTAAACCGCGTCTTGTTTCATACATAATGTACGACCATCCAATTACTTGCAGGTGCTAGGGTAGAAAATGTACTCCTGAAATAAAGGTAGATACCTGTACACTGTTGAATGCTCCAGCGGTTGTTGTGTTTCGATCTGAAGATCTTCGTCAGCCTTGAGCTTAATGGTGTCTTCTTTCTCTCCCTGTAGTTGGTGATATTTGCTGAAGATGAGTAGTGCGGGGGAGAACACCCCTGACCCTGCTGCCAGGGGAGAGTCCCTGAAGCGAAAAGAATGTGGCCCAGACCTCCTGGGGCCCAGGTAAGATCAGCTGTCAAATACACACAATATAAGCATGTGGCCCAAATTGCACCCTTTTCCATCTTATAGTGCACTACTTTTGAACAGGGCTTTAAGGGCCCTGTTCAAAATTAAGTACACTTTATAGGGATTGTGGTGCCATTTGGGACACTCCCTTACAGTTACAGATTCCTCTCCAATATATGTGTGAACGCAGGCCCGGCATCTCAACACAGTCATATTATCAACCCATGCTAGTGGTTGCATCTTTAGATCTCTACTCTTTCTACAATTTTAACTGATATTTTCATCTGTCACATGAACCCACTCATGATGGTGTTTTCCCACTAATTGCATTATGGAACTAACATTCGCGCGTAGCCTACTACCTTGTGCACATTGCTGCACTTATAATGTAAAGAAATAAGTTTATCACCATTTTATGCTACATGTTCTGATCTGCCCTACCGGTTGTGTGAATTTGGAATCTACAAGCTGACCAATAGAATAAGTGAACCTTTCTACTATGGGGGATAGAAGATTGACATAGGCTAGTGATTTTGCTATTCGTTACTCCTCTTGTTGGCTGAGAATAAGTAAATGTGGGCAGTTGTAACATAGGCGGCGCAGGGGTTTCAAGGGTAGATACTATTCACAAAAATGCACCTTTTATAATAAAGCATTCCATGCATCCTCACATTTGCAGACCTAATGTGATGATTAGATTGGATAGTCCTAATGTAGGCTAATAATAGAACTCAATCAATGTATGCAAAAAAGACTGTTTAATGCAGCGTGCAGTGGCTTAGAGTAGGCCTAGGCTATATCAGATGGCCTACATTTTCTTTGCACAGGAAAATGTCCTTTTTATAAACACATTTCATGCAATTCTACAACACTTTATACGACTGCAGCCTTTTTTTAATATGACAAAAATTACAGGGTAGCCTACTCTGCTGACACTGACAAATAAATAAAAATGACGTTGTCTGATCCATATAATCAGCCTCCGAAAGTGGAGACACAAATACATTATGACGTCCATCTAACCTGGAGGAGGAAATTATTTTCTAAAACTTGGCACTGGCCCAATGTATGGCCGACGTTCTCCACTGGCCCAATGTATGGCCGACGTTCTCCACTGGCCCAATGTATGGCCGAAGTTCTCCACTGGCCCAATGTATGGCCGACGTTCTCCACTGGCCCAATAAGATGGCTACTTTTCACTCAATTAAGAATTTTGGTAACTAGACAGATGAGTCTTCATTACATTAATAGCCATTTGTATTCCCACTTTATATTGCCATATACCTTGCTGGTTCTCTCTGCTTTTCATTGAAAGTCGCAACTCAACAATCATCTATTTGGTATTTGCCTCACACTCTGCCCAAATTGCAGGCCCTTCTGACTGTAGACTGACTTTTCTTTTAATGGTCCTCTGTGGACAAATCATACTTTCTGGTGCAGTAACCTATTTTGCATGATTTTATTTATTTCTTTATAGACCGGCGTAAGCTAATTACGCTATATCATTTTGTCAATTTTAATTACATTTACTTTAGGGAAAGCTTAGCTTCCCCAAGCCTTATGGATGTGCCACGTATTATTCTACTATCTTCAAATTGCTCATGGGAATTCTGTAAGAATGATGCTCGCCTTTGCATCCGAGTTGCATGTTCAGTTAAGATGGATGATCATAAACTAAATGTGATTTCTGTCATTCTGAGAACCGTGAGTGGACGTCTTAATCAGGTTATGCAACCAATGCATATGGGTCTGGTAAATTTCTTAAATGTCCGGCAAATTAAAATGCTGCCGGTCAAATGTCCGGCGCCACATTTTCCTAAAGGAAACCCTGTTACAGATCACTCTCAGATGAACTACTGTAGAAGGTCATTCAGCAGTCAGGTCATACGCTGGTCATATGGTCTGTGTTTCAAATAGCACCCTATTCCCTATATAGTGCACTACTTTTGACCAGAGCCTGTCCATTCATGCAATGGCAGAATACAGTGCCGTTTTTTGGGGGGGCGGGCCGTCGGCTAATCTTAAGTACGTGTATTGGCTATCTATGTTGCTTGCTTAAGCTTTGATAGAAAGACGCCACATGTATTGCTGTGAGAGCGTTTTTTCCTAATCCGTGTGCCCCCTGCCCTCCCTGCCTCGTCATCTCACCTGTACCTCTGTCTCCACAGCCCCAAGCGGAGCACGGAAAAGCCCACCCGGGAGCATGAAAACAAATACATTGAAGAACTGGCTGAGTTGATCTTTGCAAACATCAACGACATTGACAACTTCAATGTCAAGCCTGACAAATGTGCAATCTTGAAAGAAACTGTGAAGCAGATTCGTCAAATAAAAGAGCAGGGTAAGGCTTTATTTTCTGCTACTGAGTGACTTGCCCTTCATTGTAAGCACACACATTCCCATATGATACAATGACCTACGTTCTTCATAGCACCATCCTTTACAGTATTTTCTTTGTGTGTGTGTGTGTGTATTTTAGTTAGCTGAGAGATGCGTTGTGGGTTCCTGATGACTCAGTGAGATGTGTGTCTGTGCTTGGAAGGCGTCTGGGGGAGAGATGTGCTGAAAGGGCAGGATGCCTGTTTGTGTGTGTGTGTGTGTGTGTGTGTGTGCCTACCTACTTTTTTGTGCCTGTCTGTGTAGAAATACAGACTGCTGCCTGAAAGGGCAGACGGCAGCAGATCAGACACACACACACAGCGGCAGTGAGTCAGTCAGATGAGATGCTCTTCATGATGAAGACAAAGAAGAAGCAGGCTGTTTGTGATTCACTGACTGGATTATGTAATAATGCGCAATGTGATGCAAGACTCAAAGGGAACTGGTCTGAATTGGTGTGAGCGCCTGTGGCAGAGATAGGGCGAGAGCTCTAGGTTGCATCTCAAACTGAGCCCTATTTCCTTTTATAGTGCACTACTTTTGACCGGAACCCTATGTATGGAATCGGGTGCCTTTTAGGACGCTCCCCCTACTGTATAATGTGAAAAAGCCTCCTGCTGTTCCAGCTTTTGATAACATGTTAGTATGAGGGTTAGCTTACTGTATTCTACAGTGTGTTGTCATTGTCTGGCGTTTGTGCAGCTGCAGTGCATACAGCAGCGTGCAGTGCTGTGACGATTCTCAATATTGATCGATTTGTCATTCTACATGATAAGATATTGATGTTGAGCGTTTTAAGCTAGCACACAGCTTCCCACCATTATGTCGGTCACACAATTACAGTCAGTTCTCTTAGCGCCATTTGTACACAATGTATTTAATTGTGGTTGAATGCAGGTTATGCTTAACGTCTGTTCTACTGTAAAATATTGGCCAGTTTAGTCTCAAACAGCAGTTAAGGTCTGCGTCCCAGATGACACCCTATTCCCTATATAGTTAACTTATTTTGACCAGAGCCATATGGGCCCTGGTCAAAGGTAGTTTACTATGTAGGGAATAAGGTGTTATTTGGGACAAAAGCCAGAGGCAAGAACAATCCCAGGTACGGTAGCTACAGCTGTACATGTGTTGTGTACCACAGAGCACTGGCTCCCAGTCCATCTCCACTGAGTAGGTGACTGAAAATGTGTGTTTAGTGATTGAATGGAGAGTAATGTTGAGCTCGCTCTGCCCAGGCCCACTGCGATGGGTTCTCACTCACTCCACCTTTATTACTAGATCCAACATGGACCCTAATTGTTTTTGTTAATTACAACTAAGTTGACAGCAGTGTCTTGGTGTATAGGCCCAGTGTGAACAGAGGGTAGTTGTTGTACAGGCTCAGTTTACAGGGACATGAACGTCAGCTATGTACCCTGATGAGGCAGACGGGACAGATGACAAACAGCTTGACTCTGTAGTGGCACCAACCAACAGAGAGACTCTGTAGGGGAGGATGACTGGGAGGGGCCTAGTGAGGCATTAAGACCACACCCAATCACTCATTGATGCACACTGGTATTTAAATCAACCACTGTCAACATTATGCCAAGGTAAATCAACAGTACTGTTGTGGAGACTGCTTAATGGGAAATTATGTTGCTAAATGCTAATGGTAATCAGTTGGCCCAGGCAAAATCATATTAACACAGCACCTGTTGTAGTCATTCTCAAGGACCCTCGGAGCACTTCAAATGATTGCGTCTGTTTAAACGAATCATCAACCAGACACACCACCAATTGTAATTGGTCTTATTTTTTTTCTTAAAGACATCCCCCTCCCAGATGTTTTGTGTTGGACAGAATTTTGTCCATTAGAAAGACACTGGTTGTGTTGTCTTTTGTTCCTCCCATCTCAGGATTTTGTTGAGACAATGGTATGTTTAAGTAATCAGATAAGTCATGTTTTGCAACACAACATTCCCTCTGCAATGGCAATGCTGCTGCTGATTACATGTTAAGTTGTGAAACATGTCTAACAACCTTTCTCTGTCTCTCTCTCTGTCTCTCTCTCCTGTCTCTCTCTCTCTCTCTCCTCTCTCTCTCTCTCTCTGTCTCTCTCTCTGTCTCTCTCTCCTCTCTCTGTCTCTCTCTCTGTCTCTCTCTCTGTCTCTCTCTCTGTCTCTCTCTCTGTCTCTCTCTCTGTCTCTCTCTCATCTGTCTCTCTCTCTCTCATGTCTCTCTCTCTCTCTCTCTCTGTCTCTCTCTCTGTCCCTCTCTCTCTGTCTCTCTCTCTGTCTCTCTC